>NW_022475032.1:394487-516324 GCF_009193445.1 Aspergillus pseudotamarii | reverse complement strand
CTTGAATGATGTTCCCTACTTCTGTGAATAATTAAAAGAAAATTCGTCATAGCATCGAACAGCTAAACAAAGGTAAAAAAAAAAAAAAGAAAAGAAAAAAAGCCCAAGTTCACCGAATTACAATTAGAACCAATGGCAGAAGAAGTTCCAGGTCGAACATCTTTCTCGACCTAGGTATTGACCGGTGTTAGAAAAGGTAACGTGCTCATACGACTTACGGACAATGCCCACGCATTCCATTGGTACAGCCCACGGACATCGGAGCTATGACACGCTAGGAAAGTCCTTCTCGGTTCTAAAAGTAGGTCCTACGTAGGTCATCTTGATCAGTACTAGGCTCCAGCACATTATTGTTGAGATAGGTTCTGGTAATAGGGCGCAAAAGAAGCAGGAATATGTATGCTAGTCGTACCTAGGCAATGTATCTGGATGACTCCTTCGTATTCACCCTTAATCAGTCCGACCGCCTTTCGCCGTTCTTTCCTAAAATGACTGTATTAGGGGAGTATGCATTCGGATGACCGCTCCCCTGGTTTGGTTGTCATGATGTTCCGGTCGAGCATCATTTCCCTGCTTAGCTCTTTTGTATTGACGATGCATTCGGCTCCGGGAATAATTAAGGTCATAGGTACCGTACGCCTAATTACACCGGTAATACATCGAAGAAAACAAGGCAACGACGAACGACTAAGTAATTTGATATGCCTGACTGACTAAAATAATCGAATATGCACCAAGCAGGGGCTGAGAGACAAGAGATAAGAAAAGCTGAAACATTCCACTCTGGAACGTCCAATTTCGCGATAGTCATGGCTGGGGGACTATCAGTATCTCGGAACGAGATGGAGCACAGGGCCTGTATATCAGTGGGGACCTGCGGCAGTGACCAACCGGGGGAGCTGCTGCCTATTGCCTCAATGTTGATCGTCCTTTTAGGGTCTCACCAACGATCGTGTCTGAGTCGTGGAAGTAATTGTAACACATATTAAAAGTCAAATCAATCAAAAAGGAAGTACCCTTTGTCCATACCAATGTCACCATGATGATACTAAGGGTGATGGAAGGGTGATGTACAATCGGAATTGCTATGTACATTCTCATTACTACAGATAGATAGATCCATGGTACGTGCCATTGTTAATCGCAGCTACTAGTACTGTGTAGTATCTCAAGATAATGTGATCTTGATAAGAGGATAAGAAAATGAGAAGGAAAAGAGGCAAGGTCAGTCAGGTGATAGGCCCTACTGCCCATTCAGGCCAAGTCGAACTTAACCGTCGGCAATTCCTCCAGGGGTGGGTGACGCTTTCCCGGTGAGTGTTGGAGGAATAGGATTTTTGGTTGTGAAGGAGGAACTTATCACAAAAGGATCCCATGATGTCATCCTACAGCTGACTCAGCGGGACGGTATGGTAAGACGATGGTATTACATGTATGAGTATTAATGGCTCGGAAAGGACCTGAACGTGGAATCCAACCCCAGACCTCGTGACAGATCCGGACACAATTGTGGCTTCCAGAAATCAACAGTTTATTTGTTGAGAGGCAAAACGGATTTTTCTTTTTTTTTTGTAAAAGAAAGGAAAGGAGATTTTCCAGAAGAAGTAAATTTGAAGAAGGATCTAAATAGGTCAACCATTGTTCGACGGTTAACCCGGATCCAAGGCCATGGCTACCGATAGGGTGGCGGTTGGCGCCGCATCATTTGCCCCCTAAAACAGTCAAAAGCCGCACAAAGACCACTATCATCCTTTAATATTACAATATGACTGGCTATGAATGGGCTAAGACGACGACGGCTACGAATGAGAGCCGAACAAAGAAGTGAAAATTTACCCCAAAGGCCACGCTGCCTTCCGAGGCCACGGACAGCAGCTCTGCGCCATTTTGTGGGGGAGGGCAAATGAGAAGCTGCACCCTTCATCGGGTGTGGGGGATTTTCCCCATCCCATCGTTCAGCCCTCTGTGCCAATCGCAACCCCCCGATCCGTTGCAACTGGTGGATAACTTCATAAGAAGCCATCCACTTTCCCGAATGTCTTAGTGATTGTGTCTCTGTCGGTCTCCGGGTGCTCTGAATGAGGACCTTCTCTCATCAGACCATGCTCGTTTGTCCGATTCGAGATTTTGTTCCTCTCTCAATTAACCCAAATCCGCTCCGGGCACTACGAGAGATGAATTGGAGACCGGATCTCTATTCAGTGGACGAAATGGTGGGTTTCCTGTCAAACCTCCGGCCAGTTCTCTGGTATTGAAGACTTGGCGAAACCACGGACGAAAATGGTCGGAACCAGAAAGTGGTTACACTAGTACTCCATACTTCAGACGGCCAGCCACGTCTCATTGGATATACGACCCGGTGATGGCGCGGATCGTCCTGGGCTTCCCCAACCATGCGTCCCCTGAGCACGGGAAGCCAGTTCCCTAGGGAACGCTCGAATTTCTAGAAATTAGGACCTAGCCACCGAGCCATCCAAAGTGGTCGGTGACGCTCCCATGTTGCATTGGCGCAATTTGACTTTCGCCTGTCTCCTGACGGTCTACCCTTGTTGACCTTCCTACTTCAGGAATACTTTTGTTTTAAACTTTTTGGACTGGGCCGGGGAGAACGTGGTGAGAACTCCGTTTGGGGATTTATATGGGTCCGATACGACGGACAAAGGAGACAATAATCTGGTAGCAACCCTCCATGAAAAGATCGATGGGTATTCCATTGAACGGTCAAAAATGCCGTTGGTCAGGTCCCGGACTGGATTTTGTCTTGTAACATGATGGAGGAGGGTTATTTTTATCAGCTCTATTGGACGAGCTCTTTAGCTCTTCCGATTAAGCAACGAAGGTGTAGGAGCGTCAAAAGTTACTCGATAACTACAGCAAACTAACAAGCTTCCCTGTCCATATAATACGACCTTATAAAATCCACTGGCAAACTCTAGCCACCGTGCAGATGTGTGTCCATCCAGAGAGTCTAACCTTTTAGTGGTCAGCCATCGGAGAACTGGGGGCAAAATACCCGAAATAGGTGAACACGCAGTAATGCACTGAGGCCCGCGATGCCTAAGGTTAGCCGCCGCGCGGTCCAAGCGGCGAGTCGCATTGGCCCTCCTGATTGGCTACTGCCCCACGCCATGACGTTCAAGTTCGGCCTGAATTGCGAGGGTGGCATCCGGGAGGTGCCTGACTACTCTTGAGCATAAAAAGACTTATATCTGGTACCTCGATGAGTATGAGTGTGCTTTCACTGATACTATCGCCTGTTGCTAGGTTGAAACTATGTCTGTACTGACGATTTAACCACATATGACCCAATGCAGTACGACGCCGAACAAGTCCGGGGAAGTTGACTCTGGCTTTTATCGCACGGCCCTCGGACGTTGACACCTCAGGCTTGTTGTGAGGTCGAGCGCTACTCCATTGAGTTTAGCCATGGCCGAGTCAGGTGGTTCTTTATGCAGTAGTGCCTTTCACGGAATAACAACTGGCAGGAAATGGTTATTATCGTGTTTAATAGTAACGGTGATCATTATTATTATTGCATGGACATGATATATCAGCTTACCTGCTTTGTAGAGCCCCTATCTATGTGCAACGTACGGCATTTAACGGGGGTTATTATTACAACCTCTCATTATGTCTCTCTTAGCCACTTTAATCACACTACTCTATATATTCAGGAGCACTACCGTACCACCATAATCACTATAATTAGTTTGACTTGATTGTCCAGCCGAAACCTGCATTGCTGATCGTCTATCAGCGCCTACTAGACGCTTCTTCATGGTGTCTCATTGGATATTTTACGTTGCATGGTTTTGGTCAGTTGGACAGACTTGAACGCCACTCATGGTATTTATTATTAACAAAGTGGAATGAATTAACAGGGGAAAAAAGGGGGCTTAGAATGAAATGTGGAATCTATACACTGAGACAGACAACTCATACCTTGATGAAATAGATAATCTTCTACGAAGTGGTTGATCTGCATCAGTACTGTGGTGGCAAGTCACTGACCCCTGATGCTAGACGGTTACACCCGTAAATCCAGAGATCTGAACTGCAGAACCGCCACAGCCCGATAATATTCGACGATACATGCGTGGTTCTGTACTCCGTAAGGAGTGGCATGCATCGATGATACAATTGCATTGTCGATCCCGTCGAAACAGGGTGGATCAACTAGAGGTAACATCGATAAAATCTCCGAACAGCGTGCGTTGAGCCCAAGAGTTTCTGGCTAGTAGGTGGTCTGAGCTGGCCGGATCTGCACTATGCCATCACCGGATGCGCGTCCATACATTCGATATCTTTCCAGCAGACCTGCAGCTATTCTGCTGAAGAGGTGTTCTAAGGTAGGTACTATGGCACCAGCATTATGCCTAGTGGATCTGTGAAGTTACATTTGCATATTTGCAGGCCGCGTTTAGCATATATGACCCACGGTTTCGCCAGGCGGGTATCAGGGTGGACAGATGTTCATGGCTGGAAGCTATCCATGACCGTTTGAGCTCAACGGGCAGCACTGACCATGTGCTATCTGATACGAATTAAATCCCCTAACATGTAGCACGCCATTTTCGGCACTGGGATTGTCATTGGACTTGTCAGCAATTATCCTGGTTGATTTAGTGATTGGAGTAGGTACCCACTGTCTGCGCTAAGAATTCCTGCCACCAGTTAAGTATCTCGTGTCGTTTTAGACAGGATTCCTTTTTGGAAAGTAGTATTGGGTATACTGTACTTGGTCCCCCAAACCCCCCTCTATATACACAAATATGTGGTTAGCTGAGATCTTATATCTGGGATTAGATTTCCGTCTCGGAGTCCCATCATTTTGGCAACGAGAAATCCCTCAGGGAATCTGGACCACGACAGCTCAACCATCATGAGATAGCCTTAGCGGCCGCTTCTCAGTGGAGCCCCCAACCTGTTAGCGCCTAGTTACTACTGCATGATTGGTAACAGCAACCCATTCTGACCCTGGCCGCAGTCGTCACAAATTCCTGTCCTTAAGTATTGTAACTATTAAACCGAGGGTTACCATACCATCCACTTCAAACCGTTCCTGGTACTGCCGCACCTACAGATATCTAATCACATTTAGCGGCTGGTCCACGCACACCATTCCATGGAGTCTACGAATAAGCAAGCCCACTGATGTGAAGTTGTGGAGTTAATCTGCGACTGAGCCTTGTTGATCCCGTCCGTCCGCTAAAAATGAAGTAAGACGTCTCTCCGTCTTCTCTTCTGAGTCTAGTTGCTGGTGAATTAATAATGCAGTGCAGAAAGACATCGAATATGGGGAAGCTTCAGCCGAGATAATTTTCCCAGAAATACTTTGCTAGGAAAAATAATATATTAATAGTTTTGAATTTACTATTCACTAACCAAGACAGTGAAAGTAAATATTCCAAACCTTGCACAAGAAAACGCACACGCCAGCAGAGGTCCCTGCAGCCACCGACCACATTCAACCCACCATTGGATAATGCAAGCTGCACCTTCCCCGGTCAAGTTAACAACAGACAAACAGCCAGGAGGCTTGCCACTACGCAGCTAATGCACCCACCCATGCAGTCATACATAACAATGCACATACATACATGTATGTACTTAAGTACATTCCCCAAGAAAGTAAAAAAAGAAACTTGTGTAATACCGATACCTATAGCCGGATTGCCGGAGTAAATCCGATATCACCCAAGCTTGCATAGGCACCTACTGGAGATATGTACACTTAACTCCAGCTGGTCCTTCGCTTGTCAGCAATCGATATTAATTTACGGCAAGGCTGTGGGCAGATGTATCCACATTGGATGGCCCATGTATGTAAGACATGAGAGGGCATGCAGACACAGGCTACTTGCGAGGGATGTCGCGCGTACTTCGCCCGGTGTGATGTGCTCCGTCTTATCTAGTGTCGTAGTGTAGTTAGTGTGTACCTTGTTCTACCGGTACATATGGTTATTGCGCTATTTAAATGTGATTTTGCGCTGAAGATGACTGGATAATTGGGTTACTTTGGACGATTTAATTGTTTTCTGGAAGTCGATGGTATTATTTGTAGTTAGATTGCTGGAGCTTTGACGTGGAAGTACGTCGCACGAGGGCTTTTGGTGAGTTGTGATTGATTGCTTAATCGTGTCCCTGCGATGCTTCTACGTTGGTCTGGAGTTAAATGCTTGGTTTTGATTCAGATTCTGGGTTCTGTGCAATGATGTATTCGGTCTACATATGTCATCGTGCTGCTTGCTATTTATAAATGGACTGGTTGTATTGAATATACTGTCTCAATGTTTAGGGTACCTATAACCCTGTGACTTGGGACAACCACTTTGTGCTGTACATATGTAGTCAACATCAACACATTTCCAAATAGATAAAACGGGCAATATAAAATAGTCTTCTATCCTCAACTAAGATTCTAAACCAGACAATATGCTGAAATCATACAACACTGACTCGTCCAGATATCCAATGCTCCCCGCAATAAGCTCCAAAGCTCACCCTACAGCCTTGCTCGGAATAAAACCAACTACGAACACGACATCAAACGACAATCCACATAAACAAGAACACCCAACAAACACCCTCACCAAACCCAAAACTACAAACCGGACCACCCAACCCAAACAGGCATCTCATTCTCTCTCTCCAGAGTCCAGACCCCTTTAAAACGGCCCGCATCAACGGCCGTCCAGCTCACCACCCGACCAGTTCTCATCCAAACCATCAAATCTAGTCCGCCCGATAAGAAACAAGATTAAAGACAAACATGACTACAATACAGAGTATGTACATCTACGGCTCCAGCTCTGCGTACACGCTGCCGACACGAGAAAGGAGTCATTTGATTATCACTATGCAGCCACCGTATGGGTATCACCTTTAGCGGGCTGTATTCAAATCCCCTATACTATATTTTCTGGGTGGGTGTCGTCTGATTATTATAGTGTGTACTGGGATGGTCGATATTGAAATTTTCGGGACAGATGAGATTCTATGCATGATGGAGATTTGGGTCTCGTGGTTTTGACGATGCATGGATGGGCGTAGATTGGGTTGTGGCTTGCCTGGGGGAGTCTTCGTTGGTGGGATGGGGTTATGGTGTGTTTTTACTGAGGCCTGGTTTGATATGGTTGTTTGATGTGGTGGATGATTTTGAGGGGTCTGATGGCGCTCGTTCTACTTTCATATTGAGGGGGTTCTGTACAGGGAGGCTTTTATGTTTCACGAGTATATGAGAGTATTAGGTAACTATACTATGTATTAAGGTATGGAAGAATCAATGTAGGCATGCCTCTTTCCATCTAGAATGAAAACCCCCCACCCCTCATGAATATCCATGAGCAGGCCTCACACACAGTCCTTCGACCAAAGTCCAAGCACTAGAACACCATCAACTCTAAAGACTGTAGAGCAAAGTCCCATACCCCAACTGATCAAACCCACCACTGGTACCTCCATAATAACCACCACCACCCTCAGCACCCTCGCCCTTTTCAACCACCATATCCCGATACTGCTTTGTCCAAGTCGCATTCAGCTTCTTGAGAACCCCATAGTGATTATACAGCAGCTCCCAGATAGGCCGTACATCACCACGGGAATTGTCGCTAATAACCGTCTGCGTCACATCGCTATTCTGGTACGTCGTATAGGGAACATCTTTACCGAGGTTATACTTGGCCGCGTACTCAGCCCTAGTAAAGATCAGCAACAGATCCGTCTTCAAAAAGCCAAGCATCAAAAGGACAAAGAAGAAAAGAAGAAGGAAAGAGAAAACACCTACCCGGCCAAAATCCGATTATCAGCATAAGCAAACAAATCCTCGCCCTGATTAAACGCCGCCTGAGCGATAGCCCCCAACAGCCCAAAGTCAAGCATAGCATGACCCTGATCCCTCCCAGCCTCCTGGCCCTGACCCAGAACCTGACCCTCAACATCATACAGCTTCCAGACCATCTTCTCAATAGCACCATTGCCAGTCCCATTCTTAAAATAGTCCACCGCCTCCTGATACATGGTCTCATTGTCGGCGAGAACACCAATGGAGAGCATGGAAGCCAGGTTACACAGATCCCAATTAGCCCAGTAATGGTCAATCTTGGCATCATT
Organism: Aspergillus pseudotamarii; assembly: GCF_009193445.1. NCBI lineage: Eukaryota > Fungi > Ascomycota > Eurotiomycetes > Eurotiales > Aspergillaceae > Aspergillus > Aspergillus pseudotamarii. The sequence continues at coordinate 508,209 of NW_022475032.1, read as the reverse complement.
ATGCCGGACAAAGAAATCATGATTCATGGGGTAGAACACGGAGACCATCATATCCTGGAAGGCGGCGAACTTCGCCTTATCCCAGCCGTCATAGTCGCGCATGAGCTCAGCGGCGTTGGCGAACTCATAGCCGTAGATGCCCGAGGCGAGGAACTTGTCTGAGTTTCCCGAGATGCCCTTTAGGGTTGTGGCCCAGGCGTCGAGGATGGAGACGGCTGCGTCGGCGTAGGTTTTGTCGTCGGTGACCTTCCATTCGATGGCTAGCGCATAGGCCGCCGCGATGTCTTTGTACAGATTTGGGTAGTTTTCTGCGTGTGTGCCGTCTTTGCCCCTGTAGATGGTTTCTTGGGGGCGCGGAGTGTAGGAGGGGTTCGCGAAGGAGCTGTTGGTTAGTTTGTACCAGCCCGTGAGCCAGGGTTCGGTGTTGGAGTGGACTTTGGTTTTGATGCGTTCGAAGTCTGTGTTTGTGTGCAGGAGGCCTGGGTGCGTGAAGGCTTGGATGAGGGTCGCTAGGGATGCGATTGTCCCTGCTGCCAAGGTTGAGGGACGCATGTTTTTGTTTTTGGCGGTGATGGTATGTATATGCGTTTGGTGACAATGAGGTTCAATTGACAGATAGATAATCAGATGAAGACAGAACCACTAGCACAGCAGGTCACTGTTATACAATTATTTAAAAAGTCTTCAACGGAGCCAGTCCGGAAGATCAACCGGTGTGCATGCGCGTCTCTGTCCGAACGACTGCGTGAACAGGGAATAGTATCCTTGTCCTGGAGGATTGGCCGGACATCCTCCTGGTGAAGATCTTCGGCTTATATGGAAGAGATGTTGTACGATTGAGGATCTGGTTGACGTATGCGATGAGATCTAATGCGGGAAATTTCCCGATTAAGGAGCGAGAGTGATGGCTATCATGACCCAATCGGGAAGCGTTAGGGTTGAGCCGTTTCAACATAAAACATCTACCCCACTTATAAAGCGAAAGGGATTGATAAACCACCATCAGAAACTAGGGGGGGCTCCATATTCGGCGTACTCATCACGATATCCACCGTTTAAGGGGTTCTACATCTTCGCGAATCGGGCGTTGTAGCGGGGCTACATCCCGAAACCCGAGGGGACGTATGGGTCTCTAATATAGATTAATTTATATTGCTTCACTGACTCCTGCCTCACACCCAATCCCTATCCCGCACGGTATTTGTTTGACCATGGTTCTTGCATAGTTCGGGAATTTTACCGCTATGAGTTCCAACGGCCTAGCAAATATCGCATAATTCACGTACCTGACTGTGGCTTTTGGATTCGTCATGACATCAGGTGTAGTGATAGCTGTTGAGATATAAGCATCCTACGCTGCTGCAATCCTGGCACGTTCAGCGTGCTGATCACTCACTAAATTTTCCTGATGTTGAGTTATAGCTGTCAGTCTGTGTGGTGATCATTCCGTAGCCGTTTGGGAGTAGTACTCAGTGTCTTAAGAAAGGATCGACATAGCTATGGTAGGTGTCTACTTACCTTTTACGGGCTGAGGTATTTAGCGTACGACTTGCGATCAGGAAGTGGTTCCTTGGTGTAATGATTTACATTTGTATCCTTGTATGCTCGATAGCAAAAGGGCCAAGATGGCGAGACAGGAGAGCCCTTGCTTAGTTCTACTCCTACGTCTAGATACTAATAACAGTATGTCTGATCATGCCAGGCCACACTAAGACGTATGGAGCTTAACTAAAGCAGCTTCTGAGAAGCTAAAACACCTTGCAAGGTCTCGTGAGTTATAGTCGAAGTGGTTAGACAAACGCTTCAATTAACCAGTATCCGACATGTAAGGACACATGTTCCCCACCTAGCCTTGATTGAACTATCGCCACCATGTAAAAAGCATGAGTACATTCAGGGAGGCCACATGGCCGCAAACAGTGTGGTCACTTTGACTCAAGAATAAGCAAGCAGGACAAGAACTGAATGCCTAAAGTCTCAATTTCGCATTCGAAACATGATGAGGACCTCCAGCACATCGATACCCTTGAGCCTGCATGATCCACCGGTACCCCATGCAGCAAACTCCCACTGTCCTCAATCTCTTCTGGGCCTCCCGTTCTTTGCGCCGTTGCTTCACGGCCTCTTCTCGGAGCTTCAGGAGCCGCTCTAGTTCTGTCTCCTTGGCCCTTCTTTCAAGCTCTTGTTGGAGTTGCTCTTGTTTATGTTGGTTTTCCTTCCCGTTGTTATCATTATCCTCGGGTTGATCCTGTGCCATAATAGTTTTTTTCTTCCTAACACCCTCAACAGCTTGTTGTGCTGCCCTCTCCTGATCCAAGAGCTGCCTATACTGTTATTCCTGCTCCTCTACAGTAATCTTATCGCGCTACAGTTGGTTCCATATCGCATCCGAGACCCCTGAGTCTCGAACTTCGGCGGTTGTAGTAGGAGGGGCTTCTTGTCCTATCGAAGCTTCATCGTCTTGAGGTTTATTTTGTCTGTGTTGCACATCGTGTTTAGAGATAAATTAATGAGCACTAGCTGACTGGTTATCGAAGACAAACCCCTGCTGGAGGTAACAGACTGTTCAAATTTCGTGCGAGCGCTCTGGCGATTGGTGCGTTCAGCTTGCATGCGATCTAGCCCTGCAAGGACCTTAGCTTCGGATATGACCAGCTTTCCACTGCTAGCCCCCTGTACTGCTTTGTAAAAAATTGGCTTTGCTAATGTTTGAACATCGCGTGAATTGACCCGACCTAAGCTTTGTGCCACGGCAAGGGATTGATCGTGCATAACCTTGTAAAGATAACCGCTAGGAAGCTCTAGCACCCTGGAGCCACGGCGAACGGACTTGGGTATTATGTCCCTTGACATATTGGTTAGTAGTTGAATGCAGCCACCAGGACTTAGCCCATCGGATTCAAGTAATTCTGGGAATGGTTTGGTTAGTCCTGAGTTGATTGCCATGAGAGGGTTAATATCCGTTTCATAGCCCACTAGGATAATGATGAGCTTCTAGAAGAATTTGGGCTCTGTGATGGCATTCGACAATTTCATCCATAGCCTCCTTTGCAAATGGACATTCTGCCAGCCTGTACGCTCCATCGACCAACATAATCTCTCCAGGTGCTGTGAAATCCCATACGCTGGAGGACAAGGACTATCTTGGCATTCAGACAGGTAGGCAATCTGTGTCGCAGTCGTCTATTTTCAATCTGAAAACATGTTCTTTCTGATGCAAGGACCATAGCATCCTGGGTGAGGAGTTGCCCTGGATGTGGGTGTCACAGATCCCCAACTTCATTCTTGCATTCCATGAATACGGGATCTTCGATGATGTCAGAGTTCATGATATCCGCGAAGAAGTCAAGAGATGGGAAAGGGGACAAGAGAACAGTCTGCGCCAATTTACGACCTTACTCAAAATCCTTCCTGCATTTGCCCATTGCCAAGCGGACTGGCGGTTTTAGGTAGTTCATGATGAAGGGAGCAATGTAATAGAGCTGCGAAAACTTGATAAGAATTTGAATAGCGCACTTCCGTAGTCGCTGAAAGAACTTTGGTCCTCAGGACGCACTGCTGCCATCGTACTCGGGGACGTATCAAGCGATTATTTGGTTGAGTTTTCCATCAAATCAGGAGGTACTGGATTTGGGGATTTGGACTGGGAAAGCGAGTCCGAGGAAGATTTTACAGCTTGTTCGGCATCAACATGTGGGTACTGTAGACATTGCACATACTGAGTTGAGATGTATTACATGGTGATGGTTATTATATCAATACGTGTTTGTTGTCATTGCCTGAGCATCTTCGCGCGTATATCCTGTCCAGATTGACATGCATATGTGAATTTCTTTTTCTTTCCTCTTTCGTTCTCTTCGATCTTAGGATATCCTATATTCTCAAACTGGTAGTTTACACTAATCCCACCATTTGTTTAATGAAGATTGAATTGCTCGATATATATAGTTTGCAAGATATCCACCGTATGATGAGGTTCGAATGTATGTCTTTGTAGTTCGTATTTACAGCGGATCATATGTCACTTTCATTCAACGCTCAAGTGGAAGAACATTTAAAGCTACGAATAATCTTCAGAAGTGACTATCAAAACAATTTCCTGTTTTCCCTCCATAGACAGCGTCAGTGCAATGAGACTAAATCGGGAGAAAAGCGGACCAGAGAAAGCGGTCGACCTGTAATCCCTAAGCGGGTCGCCCTATTGGGAGGGCGGTCAGCAACAATTCGACAAAATAACAATGGATATCGCGAACCACCCATAAAAATTGTCCCACTTTCAAATCCACCTTATATCCACTCTAAACCCTCAAAAATTAACCAAAAAATTCAAAAGATAATGGTAGCATGTGCTGATCCAGCAGCTTCCGGGTTATGAGCCCGACACTCTTCCCCCAAGTTAACATGCTGTGTTTGGCTGAAAGTTGTCGTTTTAACTTGGTATATAAGTCAGGGAATAGCCCAGGAAATCAATAGGGTAGAAGCCCTAGTCCTGTTTTCCGGGGATGGGAATGGTGGAAGGTTATGCGTTGGACAGGCAGGGTCTTTGGCACAGGTGAGTGATTTGTGGGTAGAGGGAATTCGTGGAAGAAAGGTTGTGTAAGAGAGGAAGAGATAGGCTGTGATCTTGCTACATAGCGTAGGTGATTAGAAAGATAGAGAAGTGCTAGAATATATATCTGCACGGGGAAGGACTCTTGTGTACTATGTATGCATGTATTAATCTCACAGTGACGCCAACCTTCGACAATAACCCATCAACAACTACATTTGCTACAATATATTGTGCGATAACTAACCGACATTTGGATATGCTGCAATTGCGATGTGATGATTAGGAATATCTACACGGAGACATGCTTCTTCTACTGGTTCCTGGCATTGACCCGGGGGAAGATTGAGATGCGGGCCAGCAATACAACTTGCAAGCTGAATGCAAGGTACTTGCCTTTGTCATGGTTCGGGGGGTTTATAACAGTACGATAGTACCTGGCATACTAAGCCTACTGTTTTTCAGATTGTCTTTTCTGCTCATATCGCAACTGAGATGGAATGCTACTTAACTTGCTACTTTTGAAATACCTGCAATCATTAATTACTTTTCCAGGGGAGAAAAAGAAAAGGGACGCTTTGAAGACAGATAAGTATAAACCAAGAAGAGAATTGAAGAGAGCAAAAGATACATCGATGCAATATGGACATTATTTGCCAGTACAACGTCAAACGACCTTGTCAAGGTCAGGGCGCGGCAAAGAGCCAAGAAATTTAATCGACACTGTAAAGACTCCTTAATGACTCAAAGCACGAATTTAATCAAGGATAAAAGTTCGTATTCATGCAACCTCGTATTCGACTACGACAAAAGAGGTGACTGCACTGGTTTAGCCTAAAACTATATAATATCAAATAAGCCCAACCTCAACCTAAATGCAGACCCACCGACAAAACATTTGTACACTTTATTCTACGATCTATAACATCCCAAAACGAGCCAAACCAAGAAATACCAAATCTCCCAAAGAGAACCCACACCAAACCACTGGCACACCACCCAAACATATTCCACATACCCCAAACTTCAATATGACAACTGACACAATCCAAATCCGCCGCATGACACTCCCCGACATCCCCTACATGGCCCAGCTAGCCTCAACAACCTACTTCAACACACCCCTCAGCCAATTCCTCAGTCCATACCGCCACACCTACCCAGAAGACTTCACCCGATACTTTGGCCACAGGATCCGTGCCCGCTACTTCAATCCCAGATGCATCGGCTTCGTTGCCGTCTCTGCCTCGAACCCGGGTCTACCAGTGGCATATGCGCAGTTCATCCGACTGGGAAACGATGAAGCAGCACGGAGACTCATCGCAGCGCAGAGCTCCATCTGGAAGACGTTATGCCGGTGGTGCATGACGGCTTGGGTATGGATTGAGAATATACTACGGCCGGATCGGTCGGTGGATTCTGATGCGGTGGGGAGGCTTGAGAAGTCTGCTGAGGCGGATGATTTGCGATTTTGGGGGTCGGATGAGATGAAGAGGTTGTATGGGGAGAGGTGGCATGCGCAGAGTGTGGTTGTTTCTGCGGACTGGAGGCGGAGAGGCATTGGGAGGCGGTTGATGGGGGAGGCTTTACGGCGGGCGCAGGAGGATGGGGTTGTTGTTGGATTGGAGGCGAGTGAGGATGGGGAGAAGCTTTATCGGAGTTTGGGGTTTGAGTTGAGAGGGAGGTTTTCTTTGCTTTTGGGTGGTGAGGCTGAGGGTGGGATTATGATGTGGAGGCCGAAGGAGGGTTTAAAATGCTGATATTGGATACTTTCGTGGTATACATAAGTTCTACGGTGTTTTGTCGGTTAAGTGTTGTAGGTTGAGTATAGATGTAGTGAAGAAGTCAAGATATGAAATACACAGAAAGGCATAGTGGTGATCACCACATCTTCTCCCACATCCGTCTGGCCCAGTGCATCTGTGCCAGCTCGGCCTTTCGTCGTTCCTTGAATCCACCGTCCTCCCACATCCGACATTCAGCATCGATCTCAGCTTTCCCACTGTAAATATCTGCTTTCGCGGGATCTACAAACTCAGTCTTGTGGTACAACTTCCAGAACAAGAACATGACCACGAAGAAAGCGAGACCGAAATATGAAGTGATGAACCCTTGTACGCTGAAAGGCGAGAACACGTTGAAGCCATTGAAGAGCGTGATCAAACTACCAATCGTCACGGCTCCTATAGCAAAGTACGGCTGGAATGGGGCGACCCAGGGCAGCGCCGTCTTCCGATCGACTCCTTGGGCTTTGAGAGCACGGTACCATCCAAGGAAAACGCAGGCCATGCTGGTATAGGTGATGATCAAGGCACAGGTGGTTAGGTCAATGAACCAGTAGAGGACTGTGACGGCGGAAGTGTCCGCGACGAGGAAGGAGATGCAGGAAAGAAGCGAGACGGTGATGACGCAGTAGATGGGAACACCGGCCGAATTGCATTTGAGAAGGAATCTCGGGGCCTGCCCGTCTCGCGCGAGCGAATATAGGGTTCGACTGGAACTGTACAGATAGGCGTTGCCGCATGACCACCCCGAGAAAAGAATCAATACGTTGATCAAATCGGGGAGCCCGTGGATGTCCAGGTTCTGAATTCCGATGACCCAGGGAGACGCATTCGCTCCGGCTGCATCCGAGTCAATGGCGGATAGAAGGCGAGGGTCTTGTGGCGAGCAGATGATACCCACCGCCAGGACTCCGACCACGTAGAAGCCAACAATGCGGTAAAAGGTCATTTTGACGACACGAGGGATGGTCCAACGAGGATTCTGGATCTCTCCTGCTGCTAAGGCTGGTAGATCTGGGCCAGCCACGGAGAACGCCGCATATACCATGACGGAAAAGAACCCGAGAAATCGCCCTGTAGCGCCATCGGTATAGTATTCGTACATTACTCCATGAGTCCAGTTCCGGAATCCATACACATCGTGTTTTGGATTACCGCCGACCATGGTAATGAAGGTGAGCATAACGAGACCGATCAACAGGAGGATCTTAGTGGAGGCCATGATGAATTCGCTCTCTCCGTACCACTTGACCGCGACGATGTTGAGCAGGAAGCAAACAACTAGCGCCATGGCGACCCAAGCTGCAGGGTTGACACTAGTAGTCCAGTATTGCATCACAGTAGCTACAGCGGAGTATTCCGTGCAAACAAGCATTAAGCCGCCATAGAAATAGACCCATCCCCTGATGATATGTTAGTACCCAACTAGCGAGGGGATCTGAGAAACACACATTGCAAATCCAAATGCAGGATCAACATATCTAGCCGCGAGTTCAAAGATAGAACCTCGAATGGGCAAGTACGCACACATCTCTCCAACACAAAGATTGACAGGCCAGACGAACAGAATGCCATAGAACATATAGCCCAAAAACACAGACAAAGGACCTGTATCGCGCAGATATGATCCTATACCCACGAAAAGACCTGTTCCGATAGAGCCACCAATCGCCATCAACTGCACTTGTCTGGAGGAGAGACCACGCTGGGTCTCTCGATATTGGGTGACTATTCCATTACCCGTCTCCTCTTTTGAGACCTGATGGTCATCTATAACGCTCTTCTTATCCATGTTGCCGGTGAGTCTGAATACTGGGAAGGAGGGGAAAAAGTGCGGGGGACATCCTGAGTTTAAATGTAACACCGCCAGACGAGACGTAGTGAAGTAATGCTGCCGTGCGGGGATGAGAAAAAGGAGCTGGTGATGATAACGATAAGTACTTTATCAAAGTTGGTATGAGCCTGTCTAAGTCTACTCTAGCTGGCCAAGATCAAAGTTGAAGCTAGTGAGTCTTAAAGTGGGAATTAAGCATAACACTGATAAGAGACGTCTCTGTCTCAGCTTCGACAAGCGGTGCTTGTCCGACTGGCGATGCCCGAAGAGGGAAGAGATGGCGATGCCAATGTTTTGCCAAGTGATAAGCTTATCGGAAAGGAAATTGATTAGCCTTCGCACGGGTTGCTTGACCTATCGTTTACTTGAGAATAATTGGGTATCAGACCATGAAGAATTCCACTACCTAAGGTAGTAATAGTAGTACACCAACGAGGGCTAGTGGAGACACATGACCCATCCCCGCTTCTGGGATAGCTTCAAGTGAAAGGAGTGAAAATGCGGGGAGATCTAACTTAGGTTGCATTGCGTTTAGCACACGCACACGAGATCGGCGACGCTACAAGGGCTCCTTTCAACACAAACATACCTTTTCTCTCTGTTACCGAAGCTGATCATACATGACAAGTGCTTGGACAATTCTCTGTCGGGACAAATCAGAGCCCTATGCTGTTTTGCACCGGCTTTGTTACGCCTTCATCAGTTCTTAGACATGATATTAAGGATTAATTTGGAGATAAATAAAAGCACTTGATGCTGTTTTGTCATCAAATTGCCAAATGTCATGCTGAGCAATCTCATCACTAAGTCTATTATGCATTCATGACAAAAAAAAATAAAAATAAAAACCAATATGGACAACATACGACGATTCAGGATATCAACCAAACATGAACCTATGCCCGAAACATTTTCGCCCTGACCGGTGCTCAGTTTCCTCGTACCAAACAAAACATTATCCTAACTCCCGTATCGCATAGTGGTTACTGGATGGTTGCCCATCACCTTCCATCGGTCCGATAATGAGCTACCGAATCGGGTGCTTCTAACTCGGTGGGTGCTACGTGTCTTGGCGGCGGTGGTGACTGTGGCATGGGCTGGAACATAGACGGGTCCCAGCCATATTGTCCTTGCCCTGACACATAGGCACGATTGGTGAGATCCGGGCTCGGCATATACGTCGCTTGATCGCCAGGAGGCTGCGTGCTATCGAAGTCACTCTTGCGTTCCCCGTGGCTGTTGAACAGAGCCCAGCGAGCTGTTCGCTCCGTGGTCCCATCCTGCGATGTCATCCACTTCTTGTATACCTGGTTCCGACCCATGACGAAGAAAAATGCCACGAGAAGCCCGATGAATGCGACAGCTCCAACGACTATCCCAGCTATGGCGCCGCCGCTGAGGTGACTTCCGGACGACGATGGGGAAGGGCTGGAGGTCGCTGATGAGGTGGGACTCTCTCCTTCGGCAGGGATGTGCTCCCATGGTTCCAGCTGGTAGGGGTAATTTATCGCTTTCTTGTTTTGATGCTCCCATGTCATATTTGCGGTCTACTTCCGTCAGGAACGAGAGGTTGCAGGTGAGTAGTACCATGATTACTGACCGGATTTATCACCCCGACCATTCCATTCACGTTGCATGAGCCGATGGCAGTACAGTAGAAGAAAGTTGGCTAAATTAAGCTCTATAAGCATGTGCGATTTAATGATTATTCAGAAGGACCGGTCCCACCTTAGTATCGTTCACAACCAACGACCATGTGGGTGGCTAAATGAAATCAGTAATAGGAACCATAATTATCCGCCGGATGTGAGCCTACCGGTCCTATCATCTGTCCATTCTCTTCGTTGAATTTGTTGAAATGGCCAGAGTAGAAGACGGGGCCGCTCGTCTGGGCAGGCACGCAGGGCGCGTCGTAGTCTGCTCGTACCACAGAATGGTTACGCGGATAAAATTCGAAGACTATTACGTCGCCGACGGATGCGTTGACGCTACTGGGTACATACTGATGAGGATCACTCCTCGGTCCAACCTGGATAGTATGTGTGGCGGCTCCTTTGGACGTCTCGGTCGTCGTAGCGTTTGCCTCCGTTGTAGTTGTCTGTGCTGACACCCCAAGTGATAAGGGATTGATAGTTATCAACAGCCATGTCATCAGATGAATGAGCGACATTTTTGGCATCTGGCGATAAACGACGGGGACTTCCTGCGCTCAAGCTGACATAGTAGACTATAAGGGAGAGGAGAGAAAGAGCCAGCGAGGCAATGAGAAGAAGAAAGGCCCTGAAGAGTGGGCGGCCTTACAAACGAAGGAAGCTTACTGCGGACATGCAGGGTGGCTGCCATGCCAGCCATGACGCAGAGAACCATCCTCCTCTATTGGTTACATTTTCCAAGACTTTGGGACAAAGGCTGAGTTGGTCCAACCATCAAGAAAAAACGAACCATAGGGAACAAAGATGACAGCGGAACTTAAGCTGGAACAGGTAAATTTGCTGTTATCTCGTGAGGTTGTACAGCATGGATGGATTTTCGGTCGTGCACCCGGTGGGACAATATTGTCTTTTTCTTAGCAATTTGTGCAATGGGCAATTTTAAACCCAACCATCTGTACGGGTTTACTATAAATGGGGCGCAGTCCAGGTCAAATCGATATGTGTAACTATTTATACTGCGCCGTTCAAATCCTGGTGATGGATATAAGGGACGTGCCCTGAGGGAAAAACATATCAAATGCCTCTCCAGATAATACTGGATCAAGCACGGAACCTGTTCCCTGAATCAGTATACTTTGAATCCACGGTTCAAACGGAAAGTCTACCAAATTCCTTTCAGCCTCGCTGGTGCCCAGACCCACTACTTGAACCATCGGAGGTTCTTGGCCAACAACCAACAAAGAGGCGATGCAACCTGCGCCTGTCACGTTATCGCGGGATACGAGGTTTGTTGTTACTAAAGTTGCCGGCTCCGTAATTAAGGGCTTTTTTCTCTGGTGCCCTGTTTCCTGGCTCCAGATGAACCAATGGTATTAATACGAGAGACCAGGGGGCCTTAGCCACTTGGGTAGGAAGTGTTGCCCAAATCAATCAGTCGGTCTCGGACACTCCGAACATTTATTTATCTTCAGTCGTTGACCCTCTCGTACGTTTCGCATGCCCGATCCCCAGATTTCATTCTCATCCTATGTCGAATTTCCACTTAGTATCTTCGTGGGGAATATCTCCCGAGTGATCGATCTTCCCCAGACTCTGGGTGGCCCACAGTGGCATCCTAAATTGGTTTAATGATGCCATATGCTCGAGTGAATCTAGAACCGAGTACCATCCCCGTAAAGGAAATGCTTCATTTACACATGCCCCCACCCTTTCTCATTTTCTGCGCTGGTCCATGATGAACCCTGCATGATTACATAGCTTCTCACATGCTTGAAGTCTGTGGCTCCTGGAATGCCGAGATACAAAAATCCACCCCAGAATGTAGATAAATACTAGCGATCGCTTCACTGTAATAGGGGTAGCCCACGTTCTGGAACCTGCAGCCCACCATCATGAAGCTGTACCTCCTGTTCTTCTTCTTCATCACCCTCCACGCTCTCCCGGGTCTCCCCAGGTCACCTGGGGACAAATCGCCGTTTTTCCTCCTGGCAGGAGACAGCACAACAGCGGTCCCAACGACGAACGGAGGTGGTTGGGGCAATGGCTTTATCCAGACGACCTTGTCCAAGGGTGCCAAAGGCCAGAACTATGGCCGCAACGGAGCCACAACCGTCAGCTTCCGCGTAAGAGGTGACTGGGACACCCTTCTCAAGAAGGTTGAGGAGGTGAAAGCCAATTATCAGCCCTACGTGAGCATTCAATTCGGCCACAACGATCAGAAGCCGAAGGCCAATATCACCGTTGCAGAGTACACGAGCAATCTGGAGACTTTCGTCGGAGATGTGCGGAATGCGGGGGGAGTCCCCATCCTAGTGACTCCACTTTCTCGGCGTCAGTATGATAATTCTACCGGAGTGCCCACTATTATCCGGAGTCTAGAAAATGAGCGGGTCGCGACGATCAAGGCAGCGAAGAAGACGGGAGCGTCGTATATTGACTTGAACCGCGCCAGCACGGTTTACCTGAATAGTATTGGGCCGGTCAGTGCGCACATGTATGATTTGAAAGCGGGTGACTCGACGCATTTGAACGCGGCTGGCAGCCAGGTCTTCGGAGGAATGGTCGCCAGCTTGATCATCCAGGACTTTCCCCAATTGGGCGACGCGGGGTTTGTCCATGTGGATCCGAAATTGCAGACAGCGCTGGACAAGGGTCAATACTATTGGCCACAATGAGCGCCATTTTATGTACTCTAGAGGAATATTCGGGGCTGTGATTTGATAGAGATTTATTTAGGGCTCTGTGGGTGGAGGTTTTGTTTGCTCCGGTCTTTGCTGCAAATTTTACCGCTTTCGGTAATTTAATCAACTACCTACTTAATTCTCAGTTCCGTCTTACCGCTGCACTGCTTTGTTGTTCAAAATCATATAGTGTTCGATAGAGATCCTGTTCACTGTTGGATACGAACAACAGTAACTGCATTGCTCGCAATGGAGTCCTTACAAGTAGATAATCCTCAACCAGAACCGGAAACCCCACGACTACTCCTGAAACTCATCAGCGCCGGTTTCGCGTTTTTCGTAGCTGGCGTCAATGATGGGAGCTTGGGGTCGTTGATCCCGTACATTCGAGAAGCCTACCACATAGACACCAATATGGTGGCTGTTGTGTTAGTTATTCCGCCATCTCTTCAAACACGACACTAATATTAAAATACAGGTATGGCACGACCTTTTGCGGTTGGTTCTTCGCTGCTCTCTCCAATAGTCATCTAAGCCAGTATCTGGACCTTGGCGTGTTTTTGGTCATGGGAGCGACATTACAAGTCCTCGCCCATGCTCTGAGAGCCTGGCTGCCCCCATTCCCCTTATTCGCTGTGACGTTCTTTTTTGCCAGTCTTGGTCAAGCATATCAGGACACGCACGCGAACACGTTCGTGGCATCGGTAAAAGCAGCACACCGATGGCTCGGGTTCATCCATGCAATGTATATGGCGGGATGTCTCGCCGGACCCTTCATCTCCACAGCAGTAGCATCGGCCGGAGCACGGTCGCGTTGGGAATTATTCTACACAGCGCCTTTAGGACTGGGCGTCATCAATTTCGTCCTTGTGGTTATCGCATTCCGTGAGTCGTTGGCCCTTAAGCGTTCCACACAGGGCGAGATGAACTCCACCCAGGGCGCAAGACAAAAGGGCGCCATGCAAGAGATACAGAAGACTCTGGCGCAGCCGAGCGTGTGGATATTGAGTTTGTATTTCTTCTTTTTCTTAGGTGCCGTTATCACTGCTGGAGGTAAGCTTTCCACCTTTTCCTGGGAGTAGAGGTGCTGATATTGTAGGCTGGATCGTGGAATACCTGGTTCACGTCCGCAATGGGGACCTGAACGACATGGGATATGTCCCTGCCGGCTTTTATGGCGGCAGTTTCTTAGGTCGACTGATATTGGCTGAACCGACCTATCGCTGGGGAGAGCGACGGATGGTGTTCATTTACGTGTTGCTCTGTGTGGGATTAGAACTGGTTTTCTGGCTGTGAGTACTGATGAAACCTTACGCGCAATGATGCTAATGCGACTAGCGTCCCGAATATCATTACCGAAGCAGTAGCGATCAGTCTCCTCGGCTTTTTTTCGGGACCTTTCTTTGCTACAGTAAGTTGCTCTGTCGCGAGTTACCGAATGATTCAGTAACGGTCCAGGGTATCTCGGTCGCATCAAAGATCTTCACAGTGGACATTCGCCCATCGGCACTTGGTATGTCGCCCCATTCACATCTCGAAAGAGGTGAAGCTAACAAACAGGAATAGCATTTATCTTCGTCCTCGGCCAAGTCGGAGGGGCGATATTCCCAGCTGTTACTGGTGTCATGGCAGCGAAGGTCGGTGTATCAGTGCTGCAGCCGATGCTGGTCGGGCTGCTCGGAGCTACTGGCGTTTCTTGGCTGATGCTACCCAAGTCACGGTTGCATCATGACTGATAGTAGATTTTGTTGATTGGGTTCTCTCCATAAACCCAGTATGTTTATATTTAGCAGGTAAGTCTGGTGTAGGCCATGGAGCAATGTAAACCACTATTGACTATATTGAGAGCACATCCTGACTGGCTTCCTAGTGTCGCACAACAACACTACCATTGCATACCTGGTGAGGTAATATCATTTACCAAGATTCACATAAAAGGTGGATGGGATATTCATGGTTCCATAACTTCATACCCTCTAAGCCACTCAAGCTTATATCGATTTTCACAGCCTATGCCTGATAGGGTATAGCCTAACCATGGAGTGAAAGTCAGCCTTACTGCCTGAGTTGCCCGGCTTCAAAACTCAGCCACTGTTTATACTCCGTCAGATGATGTCGTATTCGCTAAGATTTACGGAAGTAGTTCCTTTATATTGTTGAACATTTCCCTTGTATTCCGTCTTATCTTCATCTACAAACAAATAAATAGAAATACAACATGCCACAAACTCCGAAAACCGGCAACGAGAACATAAACATCGACCTCGCCTCACCCCCCGGTTGGACATACATCGGTGGGGATACTGTCATCGGCAATGTGGTCCGCCGTTCACATATCGTCACACCCGATGCACAGGTGACACTTACATTGGTGGGACGCGTGAAAACAAAGATCACAGTGAAGAGGAACAATGGCCAGACGACTAGTACCAGCCATTACCGCGGTCGCTGGCACCTTTTCCGCACATCGCGCGAGACTCTCTTTCGCGGACCCTTACATCTTCCAGAGGGGAGTGTCAACGACCCACTGACATGGCCATTCTCCGTCGAGATTCCCACACAACCATCGGATCAGGTGCTGCAGGGCCACTGCACGGAAGAGAGCTATCTCCCGTTGGATAAGGAGATCCTTGCCCAGAGCACATTGCCTGCAAGTTTCTTCTCCAGCGGTCGCGGCTGGCGTACGTCCTCCGAAGGCTTTGTGGAATACTACCTCGAGGCTCAGCTGAGATACGGTCGCTCCGGGTCGTTTGAGGTCGAAACCGCGACCTTTCCTATCACAATTCGACAAGTCCCACAGGCCGGGATCTTCAACTATGAGCTTCAGTCGCGCGTGCTCGCGGGAAGGGCCAAGAGCCAACGGCTACTGCCGGGAATGGCACATGCCGAGCTATCGCTGAAGCAAAAGACGCAAAAGCTCTTCGGTTCATCGAAGGTGCCAGAGTTCCATTATACGGTTGAGGTTAGTTGGCCTTATGCCATCAAGCTCAATCACCCGGTGCCTGTTCCAATTATCATTAGTATCAAGCCTTCTAGCGCAAGTCCTGAAATTAGCGATGTCACCCAGAAGGTTCAGTTGAATTGGGTGAACATGACAATCAAGTCTGAGACTATGGTGCGAGCACCAGGGAATCTCACTCCGAAATATACGCACAGCCACTCCCATTCCTTCTCTCATACTATTGGCTTGAGGAAAGCGTTCCTGCGACTCGAGAACCCTGTTGTCTTTACTACTGGAAAAGGGAACGAGCCGGTTGACCTCGGCAATATGCTTGGGCTGCTCTTTCATTCTGACGGTTCCTCCGTTGGGGGACTACGTAATACTACTTACAGGGGTCCGTCCCCTGACTTTGTCACCTGGAACATTCTGCACAGGAATGAATTGGAACTGGAGGTGTCATTGACCGTTGCGGAAGAGACGAAGGAGTTCAAAATAAGCTCAGGACTGAAGATACTTCCAGCGGAGTGAAGTGAAATTCGTGAGAGGTGGAAGCACTGTATATCGATATACCCGAATGCCGTTTACTAATTAATTAATTTTACGTCCTATCCTTATACACTGAGCTACATAATGGCCGAGGCCTGTTGGACTCTACTTTAACCCATAAAACCCATATCATCTTAAGATATCTCCTTCTAATTATTCCCCATTTTCATTCATTTACCTTTTACCTTTCCCTTTCGGTGACCATAAGGTGCATACAATACTCACACTCTTTAGATTGGACCAATAGTATGACTACTTACTCAAATTGACTATCTGGAATATAATCATACCGTTCTCTACACAAGACGAAGCCAACCTAATCTCAACAAGATCCATATATTCAGTGATATAAACACAACAAACCAAGTCATGACAAACTAAACGATCTCACCCCCTTCCCAACCCACAAACTCACCAACCCCCAATCCAAACCACCAAGCTGAGCCCTACAACATAACCCACCTACAAAACCTGCACCTTAGGCCCTGTAACACCAATATCCCACCTAATAGCAACCTCATCATTAACCCCGACAAACTCAAACCCAACCATCTGCCCAGCAGGACAATCAAACTCCGGATACCCCTGATAAGCCAACACCCAGTCAGCCGTACCAGGCGCAGAAACACTAATCCGGCCGATATGCTCTTCCCTCGACTGAACAATCACATCGGCGACCTCCTGGGACACAGACTGCAGCGACACAGACTGAGCGTTCGAGTCAGAAGCACTCGCGCCAGTGGGCCTGGTGGCCGTGAATACGTCGGCCTGCTTTGAGCCGCTGGAGACATCGCGGTCCCAGAGGTCGAATAGGAGCTTGCATTTGTGGCCGTCAGCTGTAGTGGGGATGTTGAAAGTTACGATGGTGGTGGTTTCGTCTGCTGCGTTGCCGTTTTTCACGACGAGGAGTTGGTCTTGTGGGTCCAGTTTCCAGTTGCCGGTTTGCACCCAGTAACGGTAGGTTTCGTATGGCCAGAGGAGGCTGTCCTGGCGAGGGGTCGGGGTTGCTGTGGTGAGGGTGGTGGTGAGGAGGGTTAGGGTTAGGAGGAGAAGGTTCATTTTGGATGGATGTAGTTGGGTTTGTGGAGTATGGGTTGAACGGTGTGTTTTGAGTTTGGTAATGGAATTGTTGTAGTATATCGTTGATTGTTGCTGATGATCTGGTTTCTATACTTCTGGTGATAGAATCCCCATATTTATACCTGTCCACGCCTTCACCTACACCAACACAACCATTCATCTCATGATGATATTAGCATCACAGGTACTATTGAGGCCGGCCAAGCACAACAACCTCGTACTCGGATCATAGAAGCAAGCATCCCATTGCTGCTGTTTCTCTCTCTTCGTCCCATTAACTTTCGCCAAGAGAGATCCTCGTATTTACCTCTCGCCAGATGGTGACGTCGAGCGGATCCTTTATCCGAAACAACCTATGATAGATGACTATTGCAACCATTGGTACTATTTCCATGTGGCAATGCGATGATGGGTTTTGTCTATTCATTGGCGCATGGGGGGTTCTTTTCTTCACTGCTATATTTGGGGACTCAGGTGTTATCCAATTGGATATCGCCCGGGTCTGGGGGTTCAAGTTTATGACATCGCAGATCTGTGGTCCATGATCCTGGCGAATGATATCCTGGGATATATATAGTTAGGTTGTGAAGTTGGAATAAGGCCGACCGGTGGCTGATTGGGCGTTTTCTTGGACGGCGGAGATTGTTGGTTTGATCCAGTCGAGTTATTGGATGTGTTTCGGGTAGCCCGATGTGGCGTTATCTGGTGTCCTGTCCTATTCTTATTTCCTTATGGGGTTCTTGGTCACTGTGTGTGTGTGTGTGTGTGTGTGTGTGTGTGTGTGTGTGTGTGTGTTCTTCGTATATGTCTTAGTTGTTAGATGGAGTGGCCGAATCCCCTTCCGGGTCGTGATGTAGTATCCTAGGGATGTGGGCTTGGCTTGGATAGGTCATTTTTGGGATGTAGATGATCGAAGTAGCTAGTTACGAGAGTGACTCTCGTCGTCGCAAGAGTCAGAGGTAAAATGTCCCATGATGGGGTGTGGAACATGACTTCGGCCGTCTAAGTCGGAAGGGACTGTGGTATAGTTCTGGCATACACGGTAGTAGCTCACGAGAGTTTGGATTTTACAGAATTTGCTCTGTGGGCCTTTTAACCGGATATTCACCAGAAACCCTGGTGCCAATAGGTCTCAGTGAATTCGGCATAGATATCCAGATTGATTTACTTATCTTTATGTGATTTTGATAGTAACAGTTCTCACTGCCCCGATATAGCTGGTCCTGGCGTGCATGTTAGTAGCAAACACCAACACCATATGTAAGAAAGCATTGGGCAAACTCTGTTTCATAAACGGCCATTATGAGAGATATGACATGTGCGGGGAGTATGCCCGGGCTAGTCGGGAGAAGTAATGTCCGCATTGTGAGAATCGGTAGAAGATGGTGGATGAGAGAATAACGAAGGATGTCAGAGAGTCTTTAGTCTATTCATGAATATTACGAGGAATAGATTTGGGATTTGAGCTGGGTAGTGTTTTGCTTTAGTATACATATTTAGATGCTACATAATGTTGTTGGTGTTGGTGGAGTCTAGAGAGGAGAGATGCTTGTGCGTGCTGTGAATATTTAGTTTTTACCTTCCAGTATCTTCTTTACCTCATCAGCGATATTATAATTGAAGACGGCCTTTATTTCCTTCGCAAAGAAGCTCGGAAACCACCCTATATCTGTCAGTAATAGTTCCAACAAAGGCTGCCCAGGCTAGGGCTAACTTTAGAAATACAATACTCACCAAGAATCCATAGAAAACTGTACATTAGATATTCCTCAATAACGGTCATATCACGCTTGATGTTCTGTCTTTGCTTGGCATCTTCGAGAATAGCCCGGACACGAGGAATGCGTAGCTCCATATAGGGCTTAGCTGCGGTCGAGATCGCTCCTTTTACATCGATATGAGGTCCCCGGGTCTCATATTCTTTACGTAAATAATGACTTAGAAATAGGACAAACGCCTCGACATCCTCAAGCGCCTGCGATGAGCCCTGCCCCGAAGTAGGAGGCAATGCATGAGCTGCATCACCGACAAGAACGACACCATTTCGCTCCCAGGTCGGCAGTGGTGGCATCGTCCAGGTAGGATACATATTGCTGACCTCGAGCGAGTGGAGGACTCTCTGAATAACTGGATCTTTCCAGCTGGAGTATCGTTCTCGCAGCTGACGCGCGACATCCTCCTTGTCAATCGTTTTCGGGTTCGGACACTCATCGACTTGGTAAGTTGACCACCAGCCGAGACTCTCGCCCGGTTCGGAGACGTAATGTGGCGAGTCCCTGTGAGGTGCCGAGCGGGCACTGTCAGAGTAGAAGTAGCCGAAGAAGCCATTACCCCCGATGATGAAGTTCATTGAGCCTTTTTCGACGTCGTCCTTGACTTTGTCTGCCGGAATAAAACCACCGATTCCAGACAGGCCTCTATTTGTATCGAGTCAGTTAAGTAATTACACCCCCGGTGCATTCAATAAGCAACACATACTCATAATGAGGGGGAAACGGATCCTCCCCTGCCTCAGGGAACAACGCCCGTTTAACGATGCCCTTCAATCCATCCGCACCGATAACCAAATCCGCCTCTACTGGGGGACTATCATCAGCAAAACGGATTACATTCCGACCGTCCGGGTTCGCAACAACCTCTGCGACCCGTTTCGTCACAATATCGCTGTCCGGGATGCGCATGCGGAGGCACCGCCAGAACCAATGTCGGCTACACCCGACCATATGCATGGGTAATTCACTTGGCGACGATGGTTCATCAGATGCGTCCATACGTATGAGTAGACGTCCGTTCTTGTTTTTCATGTTGGACGTCGGGACTACATATCCGCCGCGGACGATGTCGCGGAGAAGTTCCTCGTCCAGACGTTTTAGGACGTTGAGGCCATTCGGCCCAATACCCAGGCCGCCGCCCACGATAAGTGTCGAGGAGTGGGTTGGGCCGTCGCGCTCGTCGCAGGTGGTGTCTTTGTTTGTGTCGTAGGCTTCGTAAATGGTGATGTCGTGGTCCTGGTCTGGGGTGGGTGGTTTGGGGAGATGCTTTTTTAGTTGGAGGTATGCGGCGCATCCGGAGATGCCTCCGCCGATTATTATTATTTTCATGATTAATTACGGGGAATGACGCTGGACACGGTGCAATGTGATAGTCAGAGGAGGTTTGGCTATTTTAACCAAGAGTTAGAGAATTGCTGCCTGGAGTGGCGTCTGGATAAAGGTGTTGGTGAGTCACCTGGTAAGGTTTCCATGGATCGTTAGGTAGGTTCATTTATAGTCTGCAGGTTTACGTTTCATTCTCCTCCCTTCTCGTATTCGAGAGAATATATAAATAGAAACCATTTTCTAGAAGGATTTTTAAAATACCTTGACTACAATGAAATTGTATTCTTTGTCGTTAAAGACCGGATTCAATAATGTAGATCACACTTACATAGTGTGTAGCAGTCTAAGTTTAAAACATTCAGGCGAGAATATAGCATAATCTCATTCCCTTCTATAACTTCGACTTTACGCCTCCATCACCCTCATACAGATCCCTCAACACCCGTCTGAGGATCTTTCCACTCGCATTCCTCGGTATCGCCTCCACAAACCTCACCCCGCCGGATAGCTCCTTATACTTTGCTAACCGCTGAGCAGCATACAGCGTCAACTCAGCACCGCTAACCTTGTTTCTCGGCTTGGGCACAATAAATGCGCAAGGCCTCTCAGTCCCATCACCTGGATTACGAGCTCCAACAACAGCTGCGTCCGCTACCCCCGGGTGAGACAGCAGAACTGCCTCCACCTCCGACGGTGCAACCTGAAACCCCTTCACTTTGATAAGCTCCTTCTTCCGGTCAACAATGTACCATTTCCGGGAGGCCTCGTCGCAGCTCGCAATATCCCCTGTTTTAAGCCAGCCGTCGTCATCGAAGGCGGAGTTGTTCGCAGAGGCATTATCGAAGTAGCCGGGTGTTACGGTAGGGCCGCGGATGCAGAGCTCACCGGGGACATTATATGGGGAGATATTTCTACCTTGATCATCAATTAACCTGGATGTTGGTCGCAGTTAGCAGACCGGAGCTGTGCATTCAGAGAAAAGTATGTCAGAATGGGGAAAAGAGATAGGTATATATATACTTGGCCTCAACATTTGGAACTAGCCGTCCAATAGAGCCCGTATCATCTTCCTCTGGGTATGGAAATATCATCGACGCGCAACACGTCTCGGTCATACCCCATGCTTGGGTTAGTGGCACGCCGTTGGATAGTAGGTCGCGGACCTGAGTCTGTATAGTTTTGTCCAAAGGCGCAGCACCACAGACGATATTCTTCACCTTTTTCAGACACCTCTCTTTCTCTGGATGTTCTGACTTCAAGATGGCTGTCAGGATAGGCGGCACGACAATCAAATCCGTTATGTCGTACTTTTCCAGGAATTCAAGATATGCGTTGAGCTCAAACCGGCGCATGACGTACATCACATATCCCGATCGCAGGGCCCCGATATGCATGAGGGGAGCAATGGCTGCGTGGAAGGCAGGAAGGACGATTAGGTGGGACACCTGACCCGTATAGTCAATATTGAGATAACGGGGGGGGGGGGGTAGGGAGAGACTAGGGCAAGCTAACGGAATACGGCCTTGGATGAGCTTCAAAAACAAGAGAATGCTGGGCGAGTAGGTTGTGGTGTGTTATTTCCACTGCTTTCGGGAGACCTGTGGTGCCGCTGCTAAAGAATCGGGCTGCGGTTGTCTTCTTCGCGATGGCTAGGTCGTTGAAGCGGACCCAGTCGCATTCACCTTGTTTTAGAAGTAGTGTCCAGGATTGCAGACCAGGTGAAAGGGTTGCATCTCCAGTGGTATCCAAGACCCAGACGTTCTCATTGGGGATACTGGCTTGTTTTACCGATTCCAGCAATGGAGACACGAACTCAGGTTCGCAGATTACGAACTTGGATCTAGAGGTCTTGAGATGGTGTTGGAGTTCCCCTGCTGTATAAGAGGGGTTGGTGCCGGTGAAGATGCCTCCGGCTCCTATAACAGCTAGGACGACGACACTATAATAAATCTAGGAAAGAAGATTAATTTCAAGAGTTCAATGGGATGGATTTGGTGTCTGACATTATTGAGCGAGTGGACTGCCACACAATCTCCATTCTGTAGACCCGAGTTCCGCAGTCCCTTGATCAGCTGGCGGATGATGGTTTGGGCCTGGTTCCATGATAGGGAGCGGGACGGGTTGTGGGCGTCGATGTAGATCTGTCCACCCACAGTCAGTACCAGCATAGATAACTCTGGGACTCCGCTGTACTGATTTCGTCCGATCATATGCGGGCTGGTCAAACACATAGGAAAGGAGGTCTTGGTTCGACAGGGGGAGTCGTCTTTCCGGTTCCAGAATCATGGCCATAGCGCGACGAGAGTGAAGAAGAAGAAGAAGAAGAAGAAGAAGAAGAAGATTATGAAAAGATTTGTGTCTGGCGGGATAGGAAAGGTGATAGCTACATTGCGTTACAATTGTCCATATGTATATGTACCGTTATATATATGGGGCGAATGCCGATCCTATGTAACTTGTAATAAAACGAATGTTTTGCAAATTCATCCAGGGATCCTTACTCCGTGTCATTTTTGTTTCCTTTGAATTCTTCAGCCATTCGTGTGTTGTTGCATTAGACTGTTCTCTTGCGTTAGTCTGGGGTTTCTAACTCGCGTAATAGCCTTTCATCTATCTCATGTTTGAGTTCCATGACCTTAAAGTTAGTTGTTGCATGAACTGGCGTACGTACACCGCTACTCCTTGCATGACAACCCAGCCAATAGCCGAGCCAGGATCAGTTCGCTTGTCGTGCTCGATCCGATCCTTCAACGTCCCTCACCAGACAATATCGATTGGACATGTCATTTGGCAGAAACTAGGCAGTAAGTGAATTGACATTAGCGTTCAACAAGGACCAGGATGAATGTGTTCCACCTTGCATTTCCTATTCTCCAGTATAAACTCGCGGTTGAAAGTAAATACATGTGTGACACCACTGTTCTGAGCTGAAATTATTAAGGAACAGTGGTAGTCTCACATTGGGCACAGTTCTCTCCCTATTCACTTGCGTCAATCCATCCCCAATATTCCAAAACATGGCAAAAGAGTCTTGCATCGTCATCGCGAGCACGGTCGTAATTTCCGGCTTGGCATTCTTATGGACGAAGTACAGGAACCACGGCCGCAGCGCTCGTTCATTCCTTGCAGAGGATAATGTAGTCCTAGTCACAGGAGGATTGAGTGGACTGGGACGCGAGATCGTGCAGTTGTACCGGGCCAAAGGTGCCAAGGTGGCCATTCTAGATATCAAAGATGAGGCCAGCTTGCCGGAGGTACCAGGCACCTCAGCTAGCAAATACTACAAGTGCGATGTGTCGGATAACAGCGAGGTCGAGGCGATCTTGAAGAAAGTCGGGGTGGAAGTAAGCTCAGAGTATCCCCCCGGCACTATATCAGGCCTGTCTGACTGAATTACTTAAAAGCTAGGAAACCCGGACATCCTCATCAACTGTGCAGCAATGCCAATCAACCGACTTCCATTTTACGAACTCCAATCCGTATCCTTCGCAAAAACGATCGCCACGAATTTGCTCGGGCCGGTAAACATGACCTGTGCTGTTCTCCCGATGTTGATGCAGAGTCCAAAGCGTTCTAGTATCGTCAATATCAGCTCTGTTGTGGCACACCTGTACCCCGCGGGCCTGTCGGATTATGCCTCTAGCAAAGCAGGACTCAGTGCCTTACATCACTGTCTGGAAGCAGAAGCTCGCTGGTTGGGGTATCATAAGCAGATCGAATTCTTCCTTGTGGAGGTTGGACAGATGGACACCCCATTGTTTAGCTGGATAAAGCCCCCGAACTCCTTGCTGGCACCGGTACTTGAACCTAAATATGTTGCGGAGAAAATTGTAGGTGCTGTTAGCTCGGGGGGTGGAGGAGTCATCCGGCTGCCGATGTACGCATCCTGGGTGTGCGGGTATGACATGCTTCCTGTCCGGGTACAGCGTTTCGCTAGGTACGTTATGGGTGTTGATGAAGCTATGACACATAGTAAATAGACTAAGGCAAGAGAGTCTGATTTGATTGAACTTGAGATAAATGAGCGAAGAGAATTTACTTGATCACCAGATATGGGTTGCGTTAGATATGCGGTAGGCCTCCAAACGTACACGGCGTCATGTTCGAGAGTACAATAGAATCCAATACCCTTCGAACATTTTTGTAAACTATTGTACGAGACTATCCTAAATGTGGGAGATCTCTAGATATCATACATGAATAAAACACGTATATGAAATGGAAGGCTAACGGCCGAGGGAAATGAACAGAGCACGACAGGTCTGTGACACATGTGGTTGGACGATGAGTTACCCAAGCTCAACTGCATTCCCACCAAATGAACCTAGTCTTTCGGTATGTTGACGAAATAGCAGCAAACTGTAGGTTGCCAGAGTATAGTAATACTTATAGGTGACTTTGTCAGCCTCCTTGAACGGCAGCACCACCAGCCGAACTGCGACGGTTAACATGAAGAGTAGGTGGGCTAATGCTAGATATAACATAGCCGGATTTGGGGTACGCCAAAGTTGGGCCAGAACGATACTGGAAATGCCAGTGCCACCAATAATCATGGCAGTCACAACACGCAGCGGGAACTGCCCTCGACGCCCTACAATCAGGGGCAGCGTTTGGCGACCAACTCGCTGATCACCCTCCGTATCGTGAAACTCCTGCACATGGATGGTCCACGCCAACCAGATGAACAATAGCCACGTAAGGGAGCTATCCGCCCGGAAAGACGGAATGGTCTTTACAAGCACAGCATCAAGCAATCTTAGCTGAATCGTGGCCCCAACCGCAGTGAAGAGGTTCCGGGCGACCCAATTCTGGAATTTTGGCCACACGTAGAAGAGCGAAACCCACACCTCCCACTGAAGGAGCACTAAAGCAGCTTGATGACTGACAGTCAAGCCTATAATGGCCAACGAAATAACCCAGCTGATTAGCCAGCGCGTGTATGCGCCATTCATGCTGAGTCTGCCGGATGGAATGGGCCGGTTCGGCTTGTTGATTGTATCCTCTTCCACTGAGAACGTTTGGTTCGCAATGTCAAAAGTATATGCAAATGTGAAAGTAGTCAGGAACATCCCTGGGAGCATGGTTTTGAGTTGTTCCAACGTCAAATCTAAGCCAATCAATCGGGTAGACAAGCACACTATAGCGTTTCCAATGTGTGCAGTGGAATTGTCGTCGAGGAGTGCTCGTGTCAGCGCAGCCTCTTCAAGAAGAGCAGAAATAACAGTTCTTCTATAGGGGTCAGTATAAAAGATAGGCATACAATGGGTTGGCACATGAGGCAGGGCCGTACATAGCATAGGTTGGTTTGTCCGAGGCCATCTTAAAAATTTTCTCCATTGTGTTGACTTTTCTATATGTGGCGATGGAGCAAGCACAGCTATGGGTAAACCATGAATATATATTGTCGAAAACCCAAGGAGTAGTCTTCCTCCACCAAGCTTGACTTTAAGAAGATGCCATCCTCACCCTACCATACATTCGACTAGTTCAACCCAAGTGCTTAAGGCAACCTGGCATGGCAAACAAAGTTATCAACTCATGCCATTCTTTCCTGGATAATGATACATATCCCGTCCCCCCCACACCCCCTTCGCTTTCTGGGACTCCTTGTGACTAAACGATGTACTGTAGCGAACTATACGAGCTTCTAGTAGTATGTCAGTTTACGAAATACCGACGTCAATGCCGATGTCAATGTACGTCAGGTTGGTGTGAAAACTTTGCGTTTGGATTTCTGCAAGGGAGTGCAGTTACCGGTTTTCCATTCCTCGAAGGTGAAGTTGCAACCGGCAAAAATACAAAATAAAATACAAAGAAATAAGACAAGACAAAATAAAATGAACAAAACACTCCATAAGCACTTTTTCACTGACCGCTCCTTTTTGTAGATCATTTCGTATTGATTGACGTGAAGCTAAAGCCTACGGTGGACCTAGAGAGATGGGAGTAAGAATACATTGCGTAGGCCTGTGGCCAGGGGGGCGAAAGGGGGAAAAAATTAATAAATAAAAAAGAAGCCAAGAAGCAAAGAAGCAAAGATAAAAGAAAAAATGACAGAGAGCTAGGGCTAAGGGCTTTGTACGTATGATCTATAAAGATTAGCTGCTATTATTAACGCTCCCCACCCTGGCTGTCATCAATCATTTCTATATCCCAGTAGCTAGTTCTTCAGACCAAGGATCAAAAATTACCATGGCACCCTACTATGATGGCCTTCTTGCCTTTCTCTTCAGACAGTTTTTCTATACTATCCCGGAGATCCCCCCAGTTGAGCTCTACGGGAAATCAGTTCTTTTGACTGGAGCAAATTCCGGAGTTGGTTTTTGCTTAGCATTAGAACTGGCATCTCGCGGGGCCAAGGTGCTGGCCGCAGTCAGGTCAGTGCCAAAGGGGGAGGCGGCGAAACAGAATATTCTCAAACAAGTCCCGACAGCCCAAGTTGAGGTGCGAGAGTGCGATCTTGCCTCATTTGAATCGGTCAAAGCCTTTGTGAACCAGATAAGCCAGGAGTCCCAAACTTTTGATTTAGTCATTCTGAATGCGGGGGTATGGTGCTCTCAGTGGATGGCATCTGCAGATGGGTTCGATCTTTCACTACAGGTAAGTATGCCTAAGTTTATTGACACTGATTTGATGTGTTGATATGGTCTAGGTGAATGTGTTATCAAATGCTCTACTCTCTATGCTTATTCTCCCACATCTTCGCTATAAGAATGGTAAACCCCGGATTGTCTTCGTGACGTCCGAGGGACACGCAATGGTTCCAACCAGCTTTATGCAGCATAACAGCATCCTAGACACATTCAAGCAGAAGCCCCAATCCTTTGACCACTACACCCACTACTATAATACCAAATTATTTGGGCTTCTCTGGGCCCTTGCTCTTTCTCGACGCGTTGACCCTGAAAAGCTTTCGGTCGTTCTGGCGTCTCCTGGTCTATGCAAAAGTGAGCTATTCCGGAATGTGAGATCTGCACCCACAGATCTTTTAGCCAATTGCTTCGCTCGGTCATGTGAGGAGGGAGCAAGAATGATCATGATTGCCTCCGTAGCCGAACTGGCAGAGAATAGTGGGTCCAGCTACTATAGCCAAGGGAGTCAAGTACCGTAAGTACACTGAATGGCCCTGAGTTTCTGCATGTGACTAACCGCCGTAGAGTTTCTCGCTTCTCGTCAAGCGCCGAAGGAGTCAGCTGTCAGGAGAGACTGTGGGAGGAAATTGCAAGCATTTTGGAGCAGATGGGTCCTAACCTTGAAGCTTATTTGCGAAGAGCCTGTTAGTCTGACTTGGTTGCCTCAAAGAAATGATATGCTCGGACCTCTTCCTGTGGAGCCCCTAAGGCAATAGTATCCTTCACAAGTCACTCGTATAGTCTATTAGCGAGTATAGGAAGCTATTCTCCTCACGTTTGCACAGCAAGATTTTCAGACACATTTGACCGCTTCATTTGAACAGTGATCTACACTTGATGTAGGCGCCAACTTTCAACTGCGGATAGAAGTATATTTGTTGTCATCTTGGGACCGCGTTATGAGAGGTCTTGATAGTTGTAATTCATCTCATTCTTTGGTGATTGTACTTAAAAGTAGTATGCACTAGAATACCACTTTTCTCGTATATTTTGGTGAACATCTTTGAACCAAACCATCGACTCACTTCCCACCACACCATAAGCTAAGGCTCTTCATCATGGCTTTTCATTTCGCCCCCTTGGAGCTGACACCGCTGGACCATACGATGCCAATATGCTACATAGCATTTTTCTACGCCATGGTGTTGGATGACCCACAACAAGGCGTACCCGTCCTTGAAGAAGGTCTTCGTCGCTTACTCAAAGAATGTCCCTTCCTGGCAGGAAATATGATCAGACCAAGTTCGAAAGGGTCAAAGGCCAATGTACGTGAAGTGCAACCTCCCACCCCGGATTCGTTACACGAATTTCCCATTCTTCGTGTAGCGCATCACACGAATCAATACATCACCAAGAAAGTTCACAATCCCGGTGAACGGGTTTCGAGCGATTCTTTATTCAATGAGCGATATTTGCCATTACCGCTGTCGGTGGCGACAAGAGAACTATGTCCTATAATTCGATGGCAAGCGAACATTCTGCAAGATGGCATATTTTTGGCTGTCTGCTTTCATCACTCGGTATTTGACGCTGCCGGATTCTACTTCATCCAGGATGCATTAGCACGATGCTGCCGCGAGCATAACTGCCCCACTCTAACCATACCCCTAGGGCGGGACCTGCTTGAAGGAAGGCGAAGAATGGTACCCGACCCCATGGTCAGCGAGGCGGGGGGCGAGGCACCGGCTGGGGATTCACAAACCCTCAAAGTTGCCAACTTTAACTCGGTTGAAGGGCTGGTCAGTCGCCGACTCATTCTGCAGCCCGCGAGTATAGAATACCTCAAGGGTGTTTGTAACGCAATCCTGCATGACCAGTCACAAGGGCAATACCTGACATCCAATGACATGATATCCGCGCTGCTATGGCTCGCTATTATCAGGGCACGGTATGAATCATCATCGCATGGCGCCAGCGTACAGGACAACCAACCTACTCAAAGTTCGTTGATACTCATCACTGAGATTCGTCGAACCTTAAAACCGCCACTCCCATTTTCTTACATGGGAAATGGGATTATTCAATCCGCGACGACGTCACCCGTGCAGCCTGCTCTGGGCTCTGATGTGCCAAACACATTCCATCCCCAATCATCAGATTTGACCAAGGGCGATGTCCAACTGCTTGTCGATCTTGCACTGAAAGTTCACGCTGCCCAGTCGAGTGTGGACAATGCTTACGTGAAGGGCATTATTCAAGAAAAACAGAGAAGTATAGATTGGAGTCCCACCTTCAAGCAAGGTGATATCACATCCACCAGTATTCGACGCATGGGCATATATGGACTAGACTTCGGTACTACCCTAGGACGCGTGGTAGAGTTTGACAGCCCAGATAACCGGATTGACGGGACGGTCTGCATTCTCCCTGCCCGTTCCACGTCGATACTAGAACTGCGGGTCACGCTACCGCCTAACATCATGCTCCGGCTCCTACAAGGTCCACTTTTGCGGTGGGCGATGCGAAGAACACTCGGCCGGTTGTGAGGGTAGATCGGAAAGAATCCATTGCATTGACAATAACTGGGTCATGTATTTAGCTTTTCAGTCAATCACACGACAGGTCAAGAGTTAGGGATACGGAATATAGCATCCGCTTGCGTTGATGTTGATCAAGCGGGTCTTCTTCCCACGCTTAATACATAGTATACAAATGATACTCCGTATTTCAGTACACGTTCTCCGACCTCGTCTTGGCATATCGGATAGGGTAATTTTCAACATGAAATGAACGGAAATCACTATGTGCAGTGTGACTCGTTACTGTACAGGGTCCTCTGGCTCAGTATCTTGAGTACCTCGCTTCACTAGTCGTCTCACTACTGCTATATAGCCTGTGAAGCTGCGATAGACTTGTCTACTGGGACATCAGCCAATTCTTCCCACTTGTTCCTTCGTTTATTGTTTTCCACTGTTTAAGCCTTCCGCAATATGTCGTTTTCAACAAAATATGACATTGTCATCATCGGGGCAGGAATCGCCGGAATCAACGCCGCGTACCGCATCCAATCACTCCTTCCCAATCACACATATGTTATTCTTGAAGCCCGCGACACTGCTGGCGGCACATGGGATCTGTTCCGGTACCCTGGTGTCCGGCTCGACTCCGATATCCACACGTTTGGGTTCTCTTGGCACCCATATCACGACGATAAAACTATGATGGACGGAGAATCTCTGTTCAATTACCTGAATGAAACCACAAAGAAATACGGAATCGACAAGCATATCCTCTTCAACCATCGAGTTAGACATGCGGCATGGTCCTCAGAAGATAATATGTGGAGCTTAAGAGCCACGCTTCAGGATAAAGAAATTTATCTTAGCGCAACGTACGTAATGTTCGCCACGGGATACTTCGACCATAATGAGCCATTGCCCGCGCAGATCTCCGGCTTGAACGACTTTTGCGGGAGGCTCATTCACCCACAGTTCTGGCCAGAGGACCTCGATTGTTCGGATAAAAGAATCGCGGTCATCGGCAGTGGGGCGACGGCGATCTCGCTGGTCCCCAAACTAGCCGAGATGGCGTCTAGTGTGACCATGGTACAGCGCAGCCCGAATTACATCTTACCAATCCCTTCACCAGGAGGCAACGGATGGGCACGATTCTTCCCAGCCGCGTTCTCTCACAAAGTTAAACGCCTCGGTTGGTTGGCGATTTCACTATTCGGCTATTACGCATTCCGCAAATTCCCCTCGACGGCTAAGGAGTATCTACTCGGCCTGGCCCAAAAACGACTCCCAAAACACATCCCGGTAGATCCTCATTTTACACCCAGGTATAATGTCTGGGATCAACGGCTCTTGGCCTGTCCCGATGGGGACTTCTTCGAGAGCCTCCATCGCAGGAACGTCTGCATCGAAACGGCGAATATCCAAAAGTGTACTCCCAACAGCATTGTTCTCGAGAACGGGAAATCAATCGAAGTGGATCTTGTCATCACTGCCACGGGTCTTAAGCTGCAGTTCGGCGGTGGGGCCACTTTAACGATGGACGGGAAAGCTTGTGATCTGTCCAAAAGATTCCTGTGGAATGGTATGATGCTCCAAGGCGTTCCCAATGCATTCTTCGCCCTCGGATATCTCACCAGTGCCTCGTGGACGATGGGGGTAGATGTCACGGCCTTGTCTGCCTGCCGACTGATCAGCCACATGGCTAAGAGAAACATCCTCGCGGCTATGCCTCCTGCCAAGGGTCCGTCAGATCCATCTCTTCGACCTGTCTGGAGTTTAAACTCCACTTATATGATGGCGGGTGGAAACTGTCTACCGAAAGTGGGGATCGTCAGCCCATGGACTCCGCGCACGAACTATATCTTCGACTATCTTCAAGCGCGCTATGGGTCTTTAAGCGATGGTTTAGAGTTCACTAGAGCTAGTTAATTAATATGGGATACTTTCGCAATTGTATCCCGCCCATATTTTAGTACAAATTCGTCGAATGAAAATACCAGTCATTACGATTTGATAAATACTTGAATATGTTTTACGAAAGGTACAACGTACATTTTATCATTGTGAAAATTAGGACAAATGTTTCAACCGTTCTCCGATACGCTAGAGTAATTTATGCAGTGATGCAGAGCGGTGAAGGCATTTTCTTGAATCAGTGTAGATCAACTAAAACGCTTTCAACCTGAGTCATGCGGAAATCTTTCTCATTCAAGTTTAAGTTTCGCTCACATCCTGAAGGATCAACTTCGACCTCATACTACTACTACACAGTACGTACATAAATCCGAGTAAGAACGAACGGCGCCCATCCCCCTTGCTTTATCAATACAGTGGTTATTGTGTTCGACTTCCATTCGCTTATACCACCGTTGCCCCACCATCTCGATTGGCAAGTCTCAGACACCTCACGTCGATCGAGTCGCCTGCTTCAATGCTCGAGACGTTGACCCCTGATCACGATAATAAACAATGGAAGTAGGGGAGTTCAAATCTTGCTCGCCCTTGCAGTGTAACATTCTTCACTAAAATCTAGAAGCCTTGGCGTTTATCTCGCTTTCTCATTCTAAGATATAGTCGACAGCCCAATCTGTAACGGTCAATATCACACCGACTTAGAATAGTAGAGAAGCAAAGGTATCATCTTCATAAAGAGACACCATGGCTGTAGGCTATCGCCATATATAGGAAGGAAACCACGTGTGATTCGATCTACACTACTCTACAAACTGAGAAATCGCATTACTACAGTACTCAATACAATTGAAAATATATGAGTTATATATACTAGAGTAATCAAAGAGGAAACAATAAGCAGACTAGTACGAGTTAGCTCCGGAGATCCAGGTACTCCTCTAGTGTTTTAACTGTCTTAACGTTCTATATATCTATTTGGTCCAGATATAGTTCTTTGTAGCTATCTATTTTCAACTATCTAATAATGAATCTTGAATCATCTTTTCCGGAAGAATGGCTCGGCGTCTCAGTAGAAACTGCCGTCGATACAAGATTACAAATATCATAGCCTGCAAAACAGGTGATACGATATTCACAGGGTTTCGGTATTCTTCCTGTTCTTCTCTTATATCTTTTCCAAATCCCAGAAGGGTTACCTAGCTAAACCATATCCCATTAATCAGGATATTGTACCCGGTAACGACAGCGCGAAGGAGTGTATATATAGCAATACCCTTCTTGTCCGTGAAACACCAATCTCTTGTTAACTCGCAAGTTTCGAGTCTTCCTGCAGTGTGGAATAATCTAGTGTCTATTCAGCCAGTCCAGATAGCTGTTGCTCTAATCTACAAAGCAGGAGGTCTTCCGGTAACACGGATCTAGGCCTCCGAAGTTCTTACAATGACCCATAAGTTTTATATCAACCTCATACGCCTCCTAAAGGGAGTGACTGGGTACTTTATTAAGATTATTAACGTTTTAATGAGATAAAAGAACAGGTTCTTCCGAAGTTAGTACAGACCGTGATGGGAAACTTCCTTGTTGGAGTATGTATCAAGAGATTAACATCAGTCTTTCCCTGGCTGAGCCCTTTCGCAAAGAAACATCACGTTCATGTCATTGGAAAACCAGGCGACTCATTTAACCTCGCCAGGGCTCGTATCCCTTCTCACGATGGACTCTGTAATCACACCCCCGACTTCAAGTATGTACTGTGTCATAGATACCACCTACAGCCACCTAGTGCAAAGACTGGAAACCTACCATCGGAGAGTAAGATAAATGGTCGACGCCTTGGAATTCATCAGTCGAATTCTGGTTTATTTACTCGGGGACTACATCCTCGAACTTGTCTATAGGGGGTTTTTATGATGAGTAACAATAGTCTGCCTATATGGGATGATCTAAATCTGGTTTGGGGTTTATTCGAGTTGGTTTGGCCAACAAGAAGCCCATCCTAACTCAGATATATAGAAACCTGGTGAGCTTCACAGCGCTGAACACTCCAGAAACTTTCGATTTTTACTCCGAGTTCCACACCACTTCTCATCTCCGAGACAGGGCACCGATCCGAGAAACAACGTTCTCTTTGGTACCATGGAAAGGACTACTTTATCAAACCAGGCTCAGCCTTTGAGAGACAGCAGCTTACTTGTCACTTTTGATATCCCAGACGCCGCCACATACATTGAAGACACAGATATTGTAGATTTATGATTTTGGCTAAAAGACTTTCCTAGACTATGACGAGCTGCTTTTTCCAAGTTCTCTCTGGTCTTGACAGTGAAGCTATATTCAATCCCAGAGTCGGGTCTGGGAAAGATTGTGTACGCAAGCGAGAAATTTGACTGTTCAATCCTTTTTTTTTTTTTTTTTTTTTGAATGTCTGCGGTGGATCCTCGCGCAGTTTGACAATGGGAAATGTCTAGTTACCGATTGTTTGCTATCTGAAGAATACTTGAGGTTTTCTTTTTAAGAGATTACTTAAAGCCTTCATGGCCGAGTTTGGTTTCTAAACTTTGGATGAGATTTTAATCTCTCGTATATCGAACGTTAAATACGGGTGGTAGCGCTGTAGACGGAAAAATACATAATCATATTAATGAACAACCTCTCGGCACCATATTTGCTGGAGATATTGCATATCACAGCTTAGAGTGGCACTTGGCTACGCCCAGAGCCCCTTATTCCCCCAAATAATCGAGAGGAACCTGCAGACCGTTGCTTCCACTGGTCCAGCCACACGCCGACAAATCGTAGAACCTCTTTTTGCACCTCCACAATAGCTGCTGGAGGCTCCTGACCCTTATCTTCATCTTTCTTGGACAGGCCATTCTGATCCCAGTGGTGTACTGCACCTCGGATGCCGTCCCAGACATCCTCAGCCGGGACGTCGATCAGAATGAATGGCTCATCGTCGGTGGATTCCCTCTCCTGTGTGCCATCGGCGTGTGGTGTCGCATCGCGCCAGGGGTCCGCCAGACCATCAATGATGGCCACTCGTGGGTAAGAGAAGTTGAATCCGCCGTGTTTGTTGATGTTCGTCACGTTGGGAGGAGAGGTGATTCCGTATATTGTATCGCAGAAGGTCGATACGCTTGCAACGTCCAAGACGCGCGAGATCAGAGGCATGATGTCCTTCGGCACAGACGCACCGGACATGAAGTAGCCCCATTCGGTGCATACTTGGTATTCCCAACTGATACCGTCGCTTTTGGGCAGCGATCTAGAATCGGATGAGTTGGACTCTTCGGTCTCGGCCGAAGTATCATCGCTGGAGATGGACTGCTTGAGAAGGCCAATGTGGTTCAGGAAACCATTCACGAAGCTGGAGTTGGATGCATCATATCCGGCTACTTCGATAAGCTCCTCGATGGTTGGCCTTATGGTCTCGGTGTCGGGGTACAGCAAGTCTGAGCTGGTGATGTTATCGCAATAGCCTCGGAAGGAAGAGCTACCGATATTGGAATCCCAATTGCGCGATTGGAAACTATCGAGACCGGAAGAAAGGAGTGAAACGAACGAGACGTCATCCTTGTCGGGACTGGCTCCAATTGAAGATTTCAGTTGTTGGCCTAGCGTTTTGTTATCGGCGTGGTCGATTAGGATGCGGTCTACGACGTCGATGAATGTTTGGGTGGCCCAGATGCAATCGGACGGACCAAATTTGCGGATTGGTTCGTAGTATTGCCAGAAGTCTATGATCGCTTCGGTGACGCCCGAGGAAGAGATAGCACCCCAGTAAACGTCGGGGTAGAGCTTGCGCAGAAAGGCGACAAAGGCGCCAGCATACGATCCACCATAGGCGATCCAGGGAGTCGTTTTAGATGTGAGATTTACATGCTCTAGCCCGGGGAAGACGACGTTGGAAGCGAAGTATGCATAATCGGCCAAGGCCTGGTCCGTTGAGAGAAAGCGGATATTCTCCGCTGTCAGATCGTCTACCGGGTAACTTTTGCCGTAATAACGATGCTCTAGAATGACTCCAATGCCGTGGTATTCGGCCGCTAATTCGGTGACGATGCCCTGCGATAAGAAAGGGAAACGGGCGGTCGCGTCGGTTTCTCCAGCGGCGATCACAAACACGGGGCCCCCTTCCTCGTAGTGTTGAGCGTCGAACCAGTATCGCAGGTCGAAACGGTCATCGCTGTGCGGCGCATAGCGCGAGTCATTATGGAAATGGTCAACCGGTACCGAGAGATAGTACTCGGGGTATTCAGCTGTTGCTGATTGCTGCTTTACTGCTGATTCCCGGGCCAATTGTTGTGGTTGCTTTGCGCGAAGCTCAGGATACGCCAGTTGCAAAGGCGTGTACTGGAATGCCTGCACCAAGGGAAGCAAAGACGCCGCCGACAACAGCAATTTCAGCGACGGATGCATCGTCACAAGGTAATGTTGTCGGAAATTGTGAGGAAAGTTGGGAGCTAGCGTATGAAGATATCGGGGAATTGACCTTGCATATAAACATGCCGGTTAGCCGCTGTTTGCCGACAATGCGATGGTTTACCCCTCTCGCTGGCATGCGATCAGTCCTTGGGGCCATCAGTTCCCCATCGGACTCCGTGGGAGTGGAGATCCTTGGCGGACTCTCGCCATAGTGCAACATGAGGATCCAATGAGGGTCCTCATCAATCAAAGGCAGATGTCGATCACTGCCCCGTACCTGAGGCCACCGGCAAAAGGCAGCGGCCCGGTGACTAGGTCGTTGTTCATGCTGTATTGCATGAAGAGGGCTTTTATTCGGATATACAGGTTTGATAAGCAAGTGACAATCTTTGATGAGGCTCCTAATTCATTGCGTGTGCTCTTCTATCCGGGGAATGCAGCGTTTTATATTTGAATAATCCAACGGTGTGGTGTGGGTATTTTATTCAGTTTGTTTGTTTCTCAAATGCCCAGTGATCCTACTACTATCCCTATATAGGTTAGATGGTATCTCAACAAGCTGGAATGTTTCTTTACCGAGGGCGGTAGACTATCTGGACAAATGGGAAGTACCCACGCAGGAAACCTTTCCTTAACGGGCTGGCGTGTCTGGCAGAACCACGCGATAGAGTTGAAAAGCTTCAAGGTTCGCGTCATGTGTATTTTGCCCTGTTTAACCATCTTAATGTAGAAGGCGGTAAGGCATTTTTTCAAACTCCTCGAGTCTACTGGGAACAACCTTGGAGCCGGAAATTGTAATTCAATACCCTAAATCGAAGACCTATGAAGCTGTCCGACTCTCATATGTATATCCCGTCGTCCATGCGAGGACATTATATATGTCTTTACTAGCAGCATAACCCCCATGATCCTTTCCCTGGTGGACTATAATTGCTCAGGCGAGTCACGAGTGGTATAAATCGAGGCAGCAGGCCATTGCGGTAGCCTTCTTCTAGTATGAAGTTTTGAGGCCTGTGACGTCTGTCCTGGGTGAGAAATAGTACCCTGAGAATGTGTCCATTTGTCAAGATCGATCCGGATGAGCTCGAGAACCATGAGTTGCTCATGTACAATGCTCCATGTATCAAACCTGATCCAGATGGCCATGATGGAGCTGAGCCGATTCTGCAGAATGTTCCATCGTTCAAAGCTGATCCCGACGGACGGGGTCACGAACTAACTCTTCACAATGTACCATCCGTCCAAGGCGATTCGGATAATCATGAAAATCATGAACCGGTACTGGGCAACGTTCCATCCGTCGAAGCCGATGTGGATGAACTCGAGGACCACGAACAGATCCTTCACAATGATCTTCTTGCCAGCATTGGCATGCAGGAAGAGCGATCCCCGGTCGCTGATGCAAGCCATCCTTCTCCTCGGCAGGTAGAGAAATATCAAGGCGCAGATCTAATTAGTAACTTAGAGATAGCCCTGGTTCCGCGTCTGTCACACCTCCGCCAACCCGCGCTCTGTCTGTGACTCAGGCAGCAGCTACACCCCCCCCCCGTCTCTTCTTCATTTACATCCCGTGAAGAGTTCATCCAATCAAAGTTTGCTGACCAGCCTCGTCTGCCTTGGAACTGGAGCAACAAAGCCAAAAATAGACAACCTTATACGCCCACCGCAGTCAGAAAGTGGTGGTATCGCAGCTCGCAGGAGTTAGAGGCTCTTGCTAAAGACAAGCGTCGTAACATCGAGCATGTCGACCGCATTATGGAAACTGAACTTGGGAAGCAGGAAAGAGGGACCTTGCTAACGTAAAGAGCACACCTTTCTGAAGGAGTTCGCTCACAGCATATGCCGCAAGACTACTCAACATACTAAGAACACCCCGTACACATACTGCATCGGCCAGGGCAACACAGCGTTTCCATGTCGATTAAAGCATTGTGTTGGTAGATAGGTGGGTAGGTAATAAGGTTGAGTAGTTGGCACGCAGATAGTAAAGGCATGGTGCTTTGAAGTCTAGAATCTAAGCCCCTCTAGTGAAATGTTGGTGAAAACTCTTCCCTAGTCGAGAATGACGATTTATATGGCTTTAATAACGATTTTCTCTATGGCAGTTTAGGTGGAGATCAACTTAGTCCCCTGATTGGAGATGACCAAAACTTGGATCCCCACGCCGTGTTGGCTGGTCACAGAGACCCAGTTGTATTGATTGACCCGTGTCTAAATAGGATACTTACCAAAGGTGTTTCACTCGTGGCTTGAGCAGCTCTGAGCACACGAGGAAGCCTCATTCTAAAGTCATAGCAAATGCGACTGCAACCCTTGAACCCCACTGTGCTGGGATATAGGGCCCACAAAATAAACCAAGTTCACTCGTGGAACACTTATTGAAGATATCATACATACTTTCTATACGGCTTTATGCCAAAGACTCATACCGAAGCCTGCTGAAACCGTACCACACAACCCCCAGACTCAACCAAAATTATTAACTGTTCCTTCGCCGTCGCTCATTTGCCACCCTTAGCCCTCGAACCATGGAGCTTATTCGAGATCCAGTGGCTCCTATGGTCAACATGGCTCCTATAATATACGTGCATACTTCAGCCATGCACCGTATCATGTTGCCATCGGGTTCAGTGCTACAGGTTTCGACGATTTGTTCGACAGCTTCTTGACCGTAGAAGACCTGATATAGAAAGAGCCGGACGGCGAGCGCGTAGTGGCTTGTGATGCAATAATAGAAAAACGGAACAAGCGCAGTTGCCAACAAAAGCTGTATCTTCATGGGGAATTTGCTAGCTGCGAATGTTAGCGAACACCATGAAAAGACAAAACAAGCTGAGGAAGTACCTTGATATATCTCAAGATACAGAACACCTTTTGTACAACTCCCTCAGTCCCAGCTTCTTCACAGACAACAAAAAAAGAACAAAGAGAGGGTGTCTATGAGAGCGAGGTAACCAGTAAGTGCGAAATTTGTCCTTTTTCTACTTCAAGGAAAGCGCCGAAGAAACGCAAAAGCTTGTCACCTTCCAAGCTTTTTCCTCAACAAGCAAAAGCACCGAATCTTCTGTGCTGGTTGGGCGGAAGTGGGCGTAAATACTTACTGTGGTAGACTGGTGTCTCACCCGATCGCTGTAACCGAGATGATGCACCACCCAAGCGTTTTCCTTAACAAGCAAAAGCACCGAATCTTCTGCGCTGGTTGGGCAGGAGTGCGCGTAAATAGCGTGGTAGACCCGCATGGCTCGATCTTTAGTAAGTAGATTAAAGTGGGGACCGTGATGGCTTCAACCATCAGCCCTACTACCATTCTGTATCTCCGCGAGTTAAGTAAAATATTCATTTCCTGCGTTGGGGTTCAAAACAGGTCCGGCTTTCTGGAATCATATTTAGGGCTAATCTGATATAGTCTGTTCATTGGATTTGTATTCAGCGGATTTGGATCTTCAATTTTTTTTCTTATTCTTGGGGTGCCCTTGGGGAATTTGTATGAGTTGAGGAAGACTTATGACTTAGTATGCAAGGCTACGATGAATGGCAGGGGTATTGGGGGCTTTTCCCCTAACTATAAGCATCGGAGATGAAGTTTGTTTTGGCAGAGTGCTGCTAGTATCCATCCTTGCTGTATTACTGCTTCTAGAGCGTTTGGAGCCCACTTCTTCTTTGCCAAAGGCAGATAATGCTTTCATACTCACTGGATTCATATTCTACACTAACGAGTTTGCTACCATTCAATGAGGGTTCCCTTGGACCAGAATCCGGATATATCGGATGTTGCGAGATTTAATCTTGTTTTCCTACAAACAACAAGACTAGCGCAGGAAAGGGTATAAAAGCCCTGTGATCACCCAACACTTACACAGCAGCAGTACGAGCAACAGAGAACCCTCAAGGTAGGATTTCCTCCTATTCAAAGCTTGCTTTCCACTGACATAGGCAGATGATGTCCAAAATCTCCAAGGCCTTCATTATCCCCGCGGTATTCGCGTTCAGCGCCTACGCCGCCACCACCTTCAGCCAGGTCTACTATGGCGCGGCTCGGTTGTACGCGTACCAGCACTTCGTAGGGAACGGGTACATCGCAAACATTGTGGAAGATTGCAACGTCAAAGAAGGCGACACGAAGCTCAAGTACATTCAGTGTGCCGCAGACGCCCTGACGTACATGCTCGGAGCGGCGGTGGCCATCGGGGCGACGACCTCACGGGCAGGCACGGCAGCTGAGTACATCGCGAACCAGGGACAAACACTTTGGGCGCGCGATGAGAACGACGTGCCACCAATGTGGAACTGGACCGCCATTGCCGACAACG
Source organism: Aspergillus pseudotamarii (assembly GCF_009193445.1). Classification (NCBI taxonomy): domain Eukaryota; kingdom Fungi; phylum Ascomycota; class Eurotiomycetes; order Eurotiales; family Aspergillaceae; genus Aspergillus; species Aspergillus pseudotamarii. The sequence goes on along the minus strand of NW_022475032.1, from coordinate 468,307 downwards.
AGGACAACTTCTACGATTTCCTGGGCACCCATCTCCCGGGCGACACTATTCTGACGGGAGGCAATCTCACGCATTTCGGGCTGGAGGGTAATGCTGCCGTCGCCAAGCAACATGAGGGCCACATCTACGTGCATGCCAACAACGTCACCCATGGCGTGGTTGGTAAGTACCGCTTCCCTGAGCAGGATGGCACCACCAAGCGGACTACCTATACCTGGGACTTTGGCAATATGGCTGGAGTTAAGTACTCGTACGATAATGTGTGCGGTAATTACAAGAGTCAGTATGACCAGACTTGGATGCATGGACTTTACGAGCTCTCCTACAACTTTATGAGCTGGGCTTATAATAGCGAACCGGCTGATAGCTACGCTGTTATTCTTTATGATGAGGCTGATGCGGACTCACCGTTTGTCAGTGGGTATCTGATTGCTGAGACGAATGGTTTTGGTACAAACTATGAGGGAAGCCCCAGCCCTCAGGGCATGTGCCATGCTTGATGGTTCTGAGTTTTTATCGGGTTTGTTGTGAACACCTAGTCGTTCATAAATGGTTGTCGCTTGACAATGAGCTTATCCAAGTATTCCTTTACAGGGTTTAAATGTTATTATCCTTTAAATTGACTGTATATTTACCTAGATATGATCTTAAAAAGACAGCTATTCAAGTTGCACATACTTCCCCACAGTCAAATCCAGTTCCGGAATGAAGCTCCATACCAAACTAGTTAGTTCTATTATATAGCCTGGTCCTGGCTAGGACAGTCACTCATAGTTCTTTACCTTCCAGCCAACCACAAACAGACTCCTTCACAACTTTTATCTACCCTACTCCCTGTGAAATGAAAAATACCCTCCCCATCCACACGTCCTCATGAACCTACTTTTAATACCCCACACTAGTAACCGTACAGTTGGATGTCAAGTCTTACGCTGTCAGATTGACCACATTACATAGTCAACCAACTCTAGAGCTTGGCCGTACACATTCGCCAATCAATCTAGCGGACTCCATCGACAATAATGTATTGCCCCCCTCGCGGACAGCCGGTGCAACATCGCTCAGCCGACGGCCATCAACCAACTTGAATAATATTTCTGGCGTATTGGCCTTGGCGGCACGCCCTAATCTGACCTGATGCTGATCATTGAGAGTTCAAAATGATAAGGGCTTCATCAAACGAAAATACCATAGAAAGACTTTACGACACCGAGAGCAGTTAGTCTGTATCGTGATTCGTGCGCCACTTCCTCATGTTCTAGATTCGCAACTTTTAACCGATGCCAATGAGCACTATTTACACATTGCTCTGCTGATCGGGATTGGAAATTGAACTTTACCGGCTCCACGCGCAAAGTCAGATAATCTAAAGTACCAGCACCAAGAACCATGTACCTCCACCATACAAGGCCTCATGCGTTATCTCCCACTATTACGTTTTGAGTACAGATACATCTCTGTGTTTTGTCAATCGCATCGTTCTACAGATTGTAAGCCTCTGTGTTCGGTCAAAATCAGCCCAGAGAGTGCGTGCGGCCTTGCAAGGAAGAGTAAAAATGTTTCGGTGATTCCGACACCAAAGCCCTTCCAAGGTGGGAGTATTATTCTTGATCCATATCACACACATATTTAGTAAGATTTCGCATCATCCTGTACCAAAGTAATGAGTTGGGCGGTCTATAATTAATTTCCGCTCCCTTGGATCCCTCTGTTCTTGGCTTCGTATTCTATTTTTTACACGAAGCTGTTTCCACGGCTTTCGAGCCAATGCATTGTATTTTTTTGGAAGGGTCAATCTATGACGTTTAGCCAAGAGTGACTACCGAGAAATGAAGGATAAACTAGTTCTACGACTTCAGGATACGACCCACTGATGTAGAAGGGTCAGCTTGCAAAAAATAGGACGGCAACACAATAAAAACATGCTAAGAGACCCAGACCGGATGCTATACTTGGAAGATTTTATCCTTTGTGAAGCATAAATCAAGAGTAGAAACTTCCGTAATTTATTTCAATCCTATGGTATATTCCCAGCATGCTTCGTAGTGGGAAAACACCAAATAGCTACACTCATCATCGCTGTCGGGATATAGACAACCCTACCTATTTTCAAACGCATATAGAATCATTCAGAGTAGTATCATATTAGGGGAAAGAGGCCGTCTAGTACAAACTGTGGTCTAGATCATATAGCTTGAGCTAGCTCAACTACGCAGTGGTGTGACAAAGCCTTGCATACCCTTTCATTGGCCTTGATTCAGGGCCGCTCCTTGATTACCAAAGATGTACCAAAGATATCAAATGTCACCAGGTGTACATACTTTTGCCTCTGCAAAAACATAAACATTTGCGAGCTTACTCCTATGGCTCCCCCTTGCTATCACTGACACATAAATACCCCCATCCCTCCTGTCTGAGATGGTCTTCCATTCTTCCTTCTAATCCGTACTGGATACGTACATCAGCTATCTCATTTTCTCTAAACGACTCTAGTGGACATTACCATGTTGCTTTTGAACTTTCTCACCTATACCGGCATAGCCGCTGCTATGACCTGTAACATCATCGGTCCAGGCTCTGGCAATTGCCGTTCCTGCCCATCTGATAACTGCGATATCAAGAGAAAATTCAATACCGGAAGCAAACAGGACTTCGGGTGTGTCTGGCCTGATGGTGGACCGGTTAATGGCAGAAAGTAAGGTTCTCCAGTTGAAACCCCCGCATACGTTTACCAATACCATGATGCTAATTCTCACCGTACCTGAAGACGCTGGGGTTATAACAAGGCGCATGACTGCTTTGTGTCAGAAGTAAGGCTCGGGAAATGCAACATAAGTATGCTTGGAAGGTACCCTGATATGCTGCATGAACCAAGAAGACTCACTTTTTTATAGACGGCGTAACGGATTGTGTTGTGTCCTTTGCTCAGGGCTTTGCGCCACCGCCCTCTTAAATTTCACTTATAACCAGGATGACCGCATTGTCGGCAAATCTCTCAGTCCTGCAATATCTGCACACAGTCACCGTACCCCCCTTTTCGTTTTTGTTCAGTTCCTATTTGATTTTCAAGGAAGGAGTTCATTTGGGAAATCCTCTATTCTATTCCCCATGGAATTCAACTAGGAAAAATTAAATTCTTCTATGGGGTATGTAGCTATGTATTAATGCAATGCCTTCTTATATATCTAATAGCAGGAAGCATCCTATTGAGACAAACCAGTGGTGGGGAATTGTAGTTCACATGACTAGGCTGGTTCGAGTGATAACATCGATTATGAGATGTTCTTGTAAAGGAACAGGTACATGTATCCTTTGAGCGCCCATGCTCACTTCTAGTAGAGGTCTGCAATAGCTTAATAAGTCATCTTAGCTCAATGATGATTTTTCTATACCTCTCCTGTTTTGCGTCTGGGTAGGGTGGATTAACTTCGCGCCCTCTTTCCCCCACTTCGTATGTCCATAGCAATGGAATGTAGAAAGATGCACCTTGTTGATGATGAATATATTGAATTAAGAATTTGCTAAGTGAGTTTAATACTCGATAACAGAGAGTGTACGTATTATAGAAAGATTGGTAAGAAGCAAGTTGCGTTAATTGCATAGCAACACGGATCTCCTAGTACACACACAGTCTCTCTCTCTCTCTCTCTCTCTCTCTCTCTCTCTCTCTCTCTGTATCTCTGTATCTCTGTATCTCTGTATCTCTGTATCTCTCTCTGTCTCTCTTGTCAAACCAGAAAAGGCGAAGGAGACCATCAAATATATTGTCAGCATATAGGACGCCTCAATATAATAAGAGCAGCCAGTATGTCTACTACATTTGGACGGACCACACACGGTAATCGACGGCGGTCTCGACACTCTCCCTAAGCTGGTCTACAGCGCTGAATACCATCTTGATGTTTGAAGCTCGATATAGAGGATGCGTAAGACATAAGCAGAAACAGCGATAGTATGGATTATCGCGCTGGAATATCGATGGTCTGCAGAATTTCCTCATATGGAGCTTAAACATGGCTCAATGTAATAGCGATAGTCTCCATGGTTTCAGACTTGGCACACCAGCAACCATCGATCCCTGGCCATTCAACATGAAGCGTCCTAGTAATTATCGCGGTTAGCGCTCATGCTAATCCGCAACTAGGCCTCTCTTATCACGGCGCGCCATGAGACTGAAGTAATGCGTGGGCTCCCCATGAGTGATGCGGCAACCGGCGTCGTATCGCTCGGAGAAGTTAATGTGGTCCCAGTACTCCTTATCAGCCTTGACAGTTGTTTTCATACAGTCCAGACACAGTCCATCGAAATACTTGGCCGTCACTTTGATCGCCTTTTCAACTCCCACCATCCAATTGAAATTGCAATCAAAACAGCGTCGTTTGGATATCCCTCGGAGCATTCGCTCATGATCGAAGAATCGTAGTCGAGTGAGATAGCATTGGATACTGACGCGGGAAAACGACCCCTCCTCCATTGGCTGAACCTTGATTCTGCCCAGTTCCCTCAGGTAATTGAAAACGGTTTCATCCTTACAGCCACAAGAAGCATTCTCAATCAGTGAGTTGATCTTCGCAAATAACTCCCGGTTAAGGACATTTCGGAGCCGTCCCTTGGCGGCATTCACCTGTTCTTTAGGGGCGCCAAGCTTGTTAGCATATACCTGCGGTTGTACGTGTCTTGAGAGGGCAGCTTACGGATAATCCTCGGCGGTAGATGCAATCGGACGTTCTCGATCGGGTTAATCTCCATGATGTGACCCTTCTCTTCATAAGCAAGGCTCCTTGTGAGGACCTGGAAACCTTGTGCGTAGTCAAAGGCGTAGCAAGGGAGCATCAACTTGTTGGCAAGGCTATCGTGATGTAATCCCCCAGCTGTCGCATTGCGGAACCATCTGATGAACCACTCCTGCAACTCATCTCGGTCAAATTGGTACTTGTCGCTGGCGAGTATGACATGCCATATGTCCGCGACGGAGATATCGTCTAATAGAATCGCATCTAACGTGCAGTGATAAGATCGAAGCCATATCTCCATACTTCTCACGGTGTCATCTTCCAAGACAATACTGTCGCCCTTGGACTCAGCCCACCTGCCTCCCATCATGGTCTGGAAGTACCTGCTTGAGTTTACCAAGACGTCCCTTTTCACGTGCATCAGAGCCGTTCTCTCGAGCACTTTCTCTCCGTCTTGTCGCGAGTACTGGTCAATCTGAATCGTGAGGTCACTTTGGGGGGTGATCGTGATTGTATCCTGCGGAATCCATCCGTGGTTGAGTGGGGATGACATTGTCGATGAACGCCTTTAAAATGACAGACTATTAGCAAAAGAGTAAACTTGTCAACCTTCCATCACTCACCTCGACGATTCGACTAGTCGTAGGTAGGATTATTGTAGTTCTGCGGAGACTTTCAAACGACAATCCTGTCGGAGGTGAAGTCTCTCTCTCAATGTTCGAAGAGACGTTTGTGTTGTGAAAGCGAGTATAATAAGCTCGACACTCTCACACTGTCCATACAGGTAATGGTTCACGAGAAAGTCGTTGTACAATCTCAGTCGAGCTCCTGACGCGTCACTGAAGAACTCGTTGAGCTTCGTTCTGGTCACTTATGTGAGACGGGTCAACACGTCAAAAGAGATATCTGTAAGGAACGAGACGAAAGGGCCGATGCTAGTTTGAATAGGATGAGAGGAGATCGGAGAAGAGAAAGAGAGAGAAGAAAGAAAGGAGAACAAAGAGGGCTTGTGGTTGGGTTTGGCAGTGAATATCATTCAATCATCCAGCCCTTCTCCGTTGTTGGATCCTCATTCGGCCGGCTCGGTGAGAAGTTATCACTTCTAGTCGAGTCGTTTCGTTTCCAACAGAGCTTACTAACTATAATGTATCTTGGCCAGCGACATCTCCATCGTTCTTTGGGTCTTGAGAATCAACTCACAACTCTTTATTTCTTCCACCCCTTGTCGACTGTTCCGGTCTAATGATGGTGAGGATGGCTTTCGAAGCGTGGCAGCCCCAAAGCGAGACTTGGACTGAGGCCTGATGTTGAATCTTTCTCTCATTGTTGGAAGGATAACTGAGGAAATCAGATGGCTCCAGTAGGGAACGGGCACTCATTTAGGTGTGAAAGAAAGGAGGATTTCAGCGACAACCGGTGAGATTTTGCTCCCTCTTACAATATCTTGGAGTATATCTTTGGTCCCCCGAAGGTGATACTGCCTACCTCAGATCACTAGAGATATCTGAATATGTAAATGTCATCTAGTCCTGTATTTTCAGGGTCGATCCCGATGTTTGTATATGTCAAGGGGTCACAAGGCCTTGATTCACCTCCACATGAGCACAACCGAACAATATAGCATATCTCAAATAGGCGTATCTCAGGTTCCTTGAGAGTTGAGCATGAGGGGTTTGGACCAGCGGTGCAACAGGATTTCAGGCTAGATGGCCATACTGGACTATCCAAAATTACCAAAAGTCTCAAGCCCATACTCGTGGTATGAAAGGAGCAGGACGAAAGATAAGAAGGTGAAACTCTAGCAAAACAGTGGTGGGTATACAGACATAACCGATATCACACTAACATGTTGGCTATCTAGTCACGGCTATATCATTGACATCGATTCATTCCCTGGTGTGACTCTCGAATCATTCTGCGTGCATTTGCTATCACCATCTTAAGTCAGATGATATCCTATGAACGGTGTTTGATACCGATACTGTCTTTGTGCGAGCAAGACAGCATTATCCTTGCTCCCGACTCGGATATACCGTCGCCCTTGCAGCCTTTTGACGTAGTTATTGGCGGCCAGTGAATAGACAACTCTACCACTGGTGTCTCGTCCCGTGGCCCTTCACAGGCTGATTGTTACCTTGACTGACACAAGAATAATGCAACGATTCTCGCTCATAAGTCTAAGGATTCTCTACTATTTGTAGTCTAACCTCTTCTTCTGTTTACTGCACTCTGCCAGTCAATATAACTCACAATAAGCCGACTATAGTGTGTCTTCCGCAGGAGGCTATTGACCAGGTATGGTCTACATACCATCGGACGTTATTAAGGCGAATATGGGGGTTTAGATCGTCATGTTTGTTGGGCATGAACGTGGATCAAGTGGGGTACTCAAAAGCCTACGACTAGTTAGCAGACTATATTATTATAGCGTATTGCGTGATCTCTTTCGGGACTTCTACATAAGACTAGAATATGCAGACTATACCAAGTCCGATAGGCGAGATTATATTAAGGCATTCCTAGAGCTTTCCCGGTCTGGAGCCAGTCGCTTCATGCGGTTCATGCAAATTTCCGGTCCCAATCACATGGCATTGTCTGAACTGACTGAGGAAGAAGAAGAGGAAGAACTGGCGGGTACGATTGCGAACGCCCTTCAGGGCGATACGCGACCGAACCTCGAAAGCACTGGATCTTTACAACATCGGCGATTCAATGCTGCACGATTTCTGCCAGCCTGCAATGGTCCCTATTATCGCTGGTCTCCGGTATCTCAAAATTATCGGATGTCGAGGTCGCTCCAACGGTGTGGAGATAAGAAACATCTTGCAATACTGAGAGACTGTGTGAGCAGTAGAGTGGATCAACTGCGCAACCTTCGTCGATGGGCCTACTAGTATCATTCTCCCTAACGCCCCGTTGGAGCGCATCAGACTCAACGGTATGTCTGGCAACACAGTTGCCTCTCCACTGTCCCTGCTAGCCACTGTCTGCAATGCTAGGAATACAATACGATACCTGAGTGTTTACCCTGTGAAGTGGCAATCCGCTGCGTTAGAAGAGCAGCTCGATGAGTTGGTGGGAGAGCTTACATCTTGTCCCTTCCTCTATCATCCTAATATAGGCTTGTTCGCCGAGTCTCTTGTCAGACGCTATGGCTGCAAGTCCATTTCACAGGTCTTAAACCCTCATACGAAAAGGGTAATGCCAACAATCATTTCTAGGGAAATGCGGTTCTATGGGCGCTACCCGGATTACTGACGGCTCTTGCAGCATGATTTGATAAAGCTTAAAGTCTGCTCTATTGATGACCTTTACCGATAGAAATGAAGCCCAGTCTTGATTGCTAGAAAGGATATTATGCAAGACAGGACGTTACTTCCCGAGCTTGCTACTTGGACAGATCCCCATTGAGTCCAAATGAAGCACACAATAGGATACGTATGCCCTCCGCTAATACGCCCAATAAACTCTAGCCCTGTGAATTGGAGAGTTAAAATCCACTTCAAAATCTGAATGTCGAACTGACCGGGGTGGCATAAGGAGGCTAAACACAATTCGCAGTTTGTTGCCGACATGGAGTAGAAGATCAAGACGATCCGCACCCGTGCCCGCCAGGGGGGTGGTATTGGTTGGTCAAGGCTATCTCCATATTGTTTACTTCCGCGACGTCCATGTTCAACCGGGTGCTGAAACGGTGTGAGGGGAGATGTTCGCTAGTTCAACGAATGTTAGATATCACAGTCATATTTTATCTCAGGTCGATTGAAATTCCCTCCATACCGGTATTATCAGCATCTACCTCCTATCGAAAAGACCCAAAAATAGCGTCCCTATCACCGTCAAAACAGGCGCGTACCCCCAATGATTCCACTCCCCCCTCCCATGTGTCCAACAGACAAACCCGTCGACATATGCTACCGCGCTGGTCGCAATCATGATCCAGCCGACAGACTTTGGGTGGCCGAAAAAAAGAGCGGAGAACAAGGCCACGCCCATGAAAACATCTCTCGCGCCGTAGACCACCATCAGGCTGTTCACCAAATCCCTCTCCGCCGGTGAAGTCGGTACCTCGAACTCGAAGAAGCTCAACGCATGATCGGGACGTATAAAGGCATTGATTCCGAATCCGATGGGGATGGCGGCGAAGGCACTGGCCACGAGGCGAAGCACGGAGGAATCCGAGGCTGGCATTTTTGTGTTATTGGTTCCTGGGCTGTGGTTGCTGGTCAGTTTTATTGGTTGTCGAGATCGAGACGGACATACAGAGAATTTCTTCTTTATATTTCTGTGTTTTATGCTGAGTCAGGATGTTGGAAGATGCAATGATAATGGTCTGGACGTGGAGTGGGAAGGGATGTTATATATCATCTCTTGGCCGTGCCTTGTTGCCTAGTTGTCAGCCTATTCCCCACCAACCCTCGACTAAGACGTTTCTCCATGCTATGTATAATCCATATCTTCTCTTCGAGCCCCTTGGCGCTATCTTATTATTCTTAGTGTGTGACACATACACACACACACTTTCTATATAAGCATAAAGTAACATAATGACAAACTACACGATTCTTGTCTAGAACTAAATATCTAAAGGCAAGACCACACTAGCGACTGCAACAGGCGAGGCTGCAAAAGACCAAGGTGATATGAGTCTCGGCGATGTCAGAACGATCCTTCTGAGATAAACTGACTAGACCTTCTAAAAGCACATTCCAAAAATTCGAAAAACGGGGATAGCAATGGCTGCCTTTGTACCGCAAGGAGCAAGGATTAGGGCTTGATGCCAGAAAAACGCAGATAGGCTATTGGCATTGCTGATTTTACTCACAGAATGTGGTTATTCTAGCTCTGAATGCCTTTATACAGGAGATGCTTTCTAATTAATAGTTCATTGTTTCCATTTCAGACTGACTTGGATCATATAGTCCTACTATTTTACCAGGAGCTTTGGTTGCGATTGATACCTTGTAGCCAACCCAGGTTTCCAAAATACGTATCTGGCCTCTTAACGTGTCAGGCAGTCAGCATTTTATATAATTCAACGTTGGATAATTGAAGGTGTACTCCTACACTATGTCCTCCCTTCAAATTGACGGTGAGCTCTCCGATCCGTATATCCTCAGCCCCGCAGTAAGGATCGCATGAGCCCCGGCTAACGTTTCTTTTTTGTTCTTGTTTGATACACAACATACTGATGGGTCTAACCCTGGCTATCGCTGGCCTATGTTGGTCCTTTCAAACGTGTCTTCCCCTCTTTTCCTTCTACCCCGCACCGCCTAGGCCATATAAATATATTTCTACAGGATATAGTGTCCTGCACTTCACGACACGCCATCACTACATCGTATACTGACACAGTCACAGAATACTGATAACGGTTAAAGATTATACTCGTTTCAACATGTCCGCAGGTGTCGCTTCTCCGAATGCCAATGCCACCACCGGCAGCAGCCAGACTGGGGTGAGATTCTTCTATCGGAGCATCTCCGACATATTCCCAGTATCACCTACATTCTGGACATGAACGTAGCTGACAAGCAAAAAGCTCGACAACAGACCGACGATGAGGGCTCTAGTGTATACAGGACCAAACAAGCTCGACGTACTCGATCGACCCATGCCAGTCATACAAGCCCCCACAGATGCAATTGTGAAGATGCTCCACAGCACTATCTGCGGTACCGACCTACACATTCTGAAAGGCGACGTGCCAGCAATTCCATACGATCGAGTTCTGGGCCATGAAGGTGTAGGTATGGTTGTATCCGTCGGATCCGCTATTGATGGGCTTTCGGTTGGCGACAATGTCGTGATTGCCGCAATCACCGCGTGCAAAGTTTGCGCATCCTGTCGAAAGGGGTTGGAAGCTCATTGTCTAACTGGTGGCTGGCAGCTGGGTAATAAGGTCGATGGAACGCAGGCAGAATATGTCCGCATCCCACACGCCACGTCTTCTTTGTATAAGATTCCCCATGGTCTTGACCTAAGAGCCTGTGCTGCTATCTCGGATGCACTTCCCACGGGTTTGGAATGCGGAACCGTTAGCGCTCATGTACAACCGGCCAGCACAGTTGCAATCATTGGGGCCGGACCCGTGGGCTTAGCTGTTATGCTGACTGCTAGGTTATACACACCTTCTCAAATCGTGATGATTGACTTGGACGATACCCGCTTGGAACATGCAAAGAAACTCGGTGCGGATCATGCCGTTAACCCAGGAAACCCGGATGCGATAGAAGCGCTGAATGCACTCACGGAAGGGCAGGGTTTTGACTGTGTTATTGAAGCTGTTGGGATCCCGAAAACCTTTGAAATGTGTCAAAAGCTAGTCGCGCCAGGAGGTTCCATAGCTAATGTGGGTGTTCATGGGCACCCCGTGAATTTGGACCTGCATAAACTATGGGATCGCAATATCAGTAAGTCTTCATTTCCAGGCCATACTCAATCATTATGTTGCCTAAGAAACCGGCCATCCGTAGTCAAAACACTAACTGTACGCTCTGTAGGCATCAAGATGCAGTTGCTAAACGCCGTCAGTATCCCAACCCTCCTTCGACTGTATCAATCGGGCCATATAAAACCTTCTAATCTATTCACTCACCGTAAGTGGTCTATTTCGTTTCCTCTCACATCGGCAGGTTTTGCTTTATACATCTAAACTCGGCTATAGATTATCCCTTTTCAGAGGTCCATAAGGCATATCGTAGCTTCCAAATGGCGTCCCAGGAAGGTGCTTTGAAGGTTGCAATTGACTTCTAGTTCCAATTCGAATCTTGTGAATCAGCCAGTAGTCGCCATGACCAGTTTGACTCAAGCACTGGTCATCTAGGGAGGACCGATTAGCCTAGGACAAGTACACAATGTTTAGCCACGGGTGCAACATCTATCCAAGCTGAACAGTTTTCAGCTACAATATAATTACTATATTCACCGGTAGAAATAGTAGACCCTTCCCCATTCCTTAATTTGCAGTACTGACCGTACTGCAATGGTAGTTCACAGGGAATCTTACTGCAGATGAAACGTCTCACAGGTACCTAGGTCTATCCTCCAGATATCCAGTAAGCCCTTTAATGTCTTTCATAAGCTCTTCTATGTCAGCGTCTTTTGTTTTTCGCTGTCTCAAATAAGATAGTACCGTCTGAGTCCTCTGCTGCCTAAAACCCAATCCCACCCTAGCATCGAGGAGGATTCGATCTACATGCCTGGAGTGCCAACGGAGAGAATCAGGTAAGCAGTCATCGTGATCTGAATTGTGCGAGTCGTCTCTTGCAGCATGGAGGCCCAGCAGTCATGTTTCTATGTAGTGTGTACCAAATAGTTGACGCCTTTGGATTCAACATCTACGCTAGTATTAATTGGCTAAGTTTGAGTCACCGTATAGTGTTCGTACCCCATGTTTTGAAGCCTTTCTAAAAAAGTAATGATTTATTCTAACCATGTTTAAGCAGCTTTGTTAACAGAGGCGGACTCTGTCAGCTCCATGATATGGCCTTCGTAGCGCTCATATAAGACGATAAGTGATACGCAACCATACCAGGATAATCTACCAATCCATCAATCCAGCCCACCTACACTTTAACGTTCCATCTCCACTTCCAATCCAGAAGAGCCCATCGGGATAACGCAATGCTCACCAGTCCCGTCAACAAAACCGCCGAATAAACCCCCACAAGCACCTGCGGCGTAGTCGACTGGATTAATTCTCCCCCAGCCGGAACAGCAAGCAAGACCCCGAACGCAGCAACACAATAGATAGTTCCGTAGAATCGCCCGTATTCTTCCCTCTTGCATAGCTGGCCTGTACACACCGGCGCCAGCGAGAGCCACCCGCCCGAACCGAACCCGAAGATAGCCACCACCGCGTACAGTGTGGCGTCGTCGCGAGACCGGAACGGTAACCACACGGCAGCCATCGCAATGAGGGTCATGATGACCAATGACAGGAGCATATTGAATCGACCGACGAGGTCGGCAGCGAAGCCGGGGAGGACTCTCCCGAGGAAGCTCATGGCGTTCAGGACCGTGAGGGAATAGAACTGGGCGTCGAGCGAGAGCCCCGCGTAACAGATATATATCGGGAGGAGTGCGGCACAGCGGAAGAAGATGGACTCGAAGGAGAAAACGCCGACAGCCTGGAAACATAAACCGGGCGATTTGAACGCGCGTGGGTCGATCGTCGTTCGGCTCTGGGTACTGGCGGGCAGCCGGCCTTTGACGAGTGCGAAGCCGAACGTGTAGCACCCCAGTGCTATAAATGCGATCGCTCGGATCGCTCAAGTCCAGCCGTACTTGGCAAACAGGGTTCGTAGGAGTAATGGAACAATGGCACCGCCGGCCGACGATCCGCCCATGCAGATGCTGGATGCAAGGGCTCGCGACGATAGAACCAGTGGCTCAGAACTGCGATCGATACGGTAGTGATAATTGCGGCAGATACGCCACCAAGGACCCCAAGACATAGCATGAAATGCCAATACTCAGAGCATTGTGCTAGCAGGATATAAGATGTAAAGCTGCCAAGCGACCCGCAGACCAAGAGAATTCTAGGTTCGTAGCGATCGAATAGCGGGCCGACTTGAACACCCAGAAATAGGGTCAGGAGACCAGCACGGCGGTGGTGCAACCGACATCACCGACGCTATATTCGGAAAGTTGATGAGTGCTGATATAGTCCTGAATCGATCCAACTACATTGTGTTGATGTTTAGTTCATAATTCAACGAACAGGTCAGACTTCTCTTTACCAGCTGCTTCAAAACCAAAAGAGAGAAACATCATCAGAAAGGATCCCAATAGACATATTCATGCCTCCCGTCCGCCATCCAGGAATGCCGACACTGCTCGGCTTTCGTCGAGATTGTCCACTAAACGTTCATTCACAGCACACCTCACTTCAAGATCGCTGGCAAGTCCAACATTTTCATGTTGAGGAAACCGACGCATTGTATAGCTTTGAGCGACTCAGATGTAGTCCACTAAGGTTGCCAGATCTCGATCTTTAGAATGAGTGTTCGGCTGTTCGCGGGCATGTTATCGGCAGGGCGCGAAGCTAGAGCTCCTGGGCGAGAGTGGATGGATCCACGGAACCTCTTATCAAGGCCATTTTATTAGATTATTCGGTATGGGTCCACCCAGGTAATGGTAGGAATAATAGTGATTGGTATTTCTGCAGATTTTATCCACTGATTTTAGGACACAGTAATTTAAGCCGACAGTCAAGTGATGCCCTTTGCCCTAACAATGCACCTCACATTATCTATATCGTGACAAGTCCAAGCTGTGGTGCACGGGGTTTGTTAGTGTCTAATATACTTACAGATCAGCGTCTCTTTGTCGACGTGGTTTCAGGAACGCAGGGTCTGTCACATCTGAAAATTGCCAGAGTGTTAACTGTTGGCTTTGACCCTCGATGGCTGAGTGATACAGATCTCCTTTGTTGGAACCCTCAAATAAGATTATACTGAGACAACCAGCGGGAATTCCTTTCCGTTCATTTCCTTCACTTCCTTTGGTTGTCAATGTTTTGTTCCACGGAAGAAAAGTGGACGAAGCAAGAGAAAAATCATACAAAGGCATAATCCAGTAGACATACTTGATAAGACCAATTATCGAGGACCCTATCCATGCCGGTATTTCTTTAGGAGAGCGGCAGCGTCTCTTGGCGCGTCAGGGACGAACTCACCTTATCCCCGATACCCTTTAATTATTGGTGCGCTCATCGAAGCCAGACTTCATCTCGGCCAATATACGCCCATGTGACACCCTACATATACGAACTTGTGCCACCTTGGCGTCTCAAACTATTTACTTAAGTTAATATTGTTAGTAGGGCACCTCTGTCCATCTGCCACGTAACTACGGTCTACTCCCTGCACGGGCAAATATAGCCATTAACTTAGGGCGTGAAACCACAGAAAAAGAACGAAACCAAGATCTATTGCTCTACAATAGACATAGATTTCCACACAAAAGTCAGTGGCCCACATTGTGTCCCGCACAGAGTCACATATCTGTCAACAAACAAGACCACCCATCAACAGGACCAGATAAATTCCAAGTTCGGTACAGAGATCCCCACATTCAGCTGGAACCAATAATGCGCGCTGCCTCTTCCAAGGCCTGAGAATACTCAAGGTAACTAGCCGAGTTGCTGAGGTAAATATGGCCGGTAATTTCGCGGAGTTGCGCGACCAGGCCCGCCAGATCGGTCCCCGTCGGGACAGAGGTGACCATGGATGATAGACGAGCCTTGTCCATGTTCTTGACGCGGTCGAAGTCATGTCCTGCAAGCGCCTCTTGGAACTTGCTGTGCG
Organism: Aspergillus pseudotamarii; assembly: GCF_009193445.1. Taxonomy (NCBI): domain Eukaryota; kingdom Fungi; phylum Ascomycota; class Eurotiomycetes; order Eurotiales; family Aspergillaceae; genus Aspergillus; species Aspergillus pseudotamarii. Next base: position 453,261 of record NW_022475032.1, on the reverse strand, counting down.
GGGACTCGAAAATGACCGTCGAGTCGGGGATGTCGAGGTAGGCGCTGTCGGGGATTGTTCCGGGGTTCATGACCACCTGGAAGTTTAGTTAGTCTTCGACTACAGGTGAGGCTCGACAGGGTAGGGTACGGGTACTCACATTGTTTTGTGGGCCGAAGCCCTTGTTCTCCTTGATTAGAGAAGTGATTTGCTTGTAAAATGTCACTTTCTTGTCATCAGGCTCGGCGGCAGCTTCGTCAAGGAAGATACCGTGAACTGCGAAAGAGGCATCGCCGCTTACAGTCGGCCAGTTGGCGTAGGTGGCAATATCGTTCTGAACAGCGGATATGGGTCGGCCTCCGTAACATGTGGAGACGTAACCGATGACGGCAACGTTAGAGTGTCCCGTCAGCTTGGGGATTACCTTGCGCCAGTTGGTATCTGGCAGTGTATCCCCGCCGGGACCGCTGCTGGGATTAATGATGATAGTGAATTTCACATTGGGGTTGTTAGCGATACTTTGAAATGTGGTCAGTATATCTGTTCTAGCTCGTCATAACTTGTGGAGCGAGTGGTGGAAGACGTACAGTTGCTCCAGAGGCGTCCAGGCCCCTTCTGCTGGGTAGACATAGTAAGGAATGATAATTTCTGTATTTCCAGCGAAATCACCTCCTGGCTGCAGGGATGTCGTGGATGTTGCCAAAGCTGAGGGTCCCATTAGTGTAAGGCTAGGCTCGCCGGTCTGAGAGCCGGTAACACGGTTGGTTGAATCATCCTGGTCTTCGGAGCTATACTGGCGAATGGGGATGATTGCTGTGTGTGCAACCTGGAACAACAGAAGCAGATAACTCAGAACACGAAGCATATTCACAGACAGCATGATGCTAGAATGGATGCCAGAATGAAAGGAGGAAAGTAGAGGGAATGACTAGGGCATGCAATATAGGGACTGAAGGAATGTTTGCAGAGGATGAATGAAAGAACGAATGAAGGGCTTATAAATACTAGGAATTTCACAGCTTTCCAGAAGCTAGTAAATCCAAATTCGAAGAATGTAATGATTCACTTGCTGTCTATATATTCAATAAGATGACTTACATTCCTCGGTCCCTGCTCGATGCCGAAAGGGGATATAATATGCTATGGTCTCCACATACCAGGCCCCTGTTCTAGAACGCCTAAACAAGCCCAATCCAAGATGCAACTGGGGTAAGTTGAAATTCAATCTCCTTTCCGTCTGACATGTAATACACGTGGCAGGTACGCAAACCAACCAGGTTACTCTGCATCAGTTCTCATGACAGTGAATGCAATATTTTGACTCATGCTGAATACAGATCTAAGTGTGGCCGAGTAATGTGGAATGCATTAGAAAGATCACTATTCCACATCAAGATCACATCAGAATCTCATCTGAGCATTCACTTGGATACAGAGATTTGCTGGATGGGTAGTGCTTGTAGCGGGATAGATTGCACACCACATGTCACAATTGAATACCATCCATTATCATAGATGAAAAGATAACCTGAAAATAGCTGTTCACAGCCCCTCCTTGTGGGTTTCATTATTCATTGTTCTTTGGATGATCACAATTAGACAGCGACAAAGAATCAAGAAGCCCTAAGGATATTGTCATTGACCTGTTATATTACAATGAATGACATTCTAGAGTTCTCCGGCTTCAAGTTCAATCTTCCACATCTGGGATATTGAACGGCCCAAAGGTCAAAAAGTATCAAACAGGTGTACTGATTCTAACAGTAAATATCCGAGGGCAGACGTTGAAGTTGATATGAAACATGACGTGTTCGATAAATATCGCCACCAGAGCTCTCTGACATGCTTCTAGGGCTTCTTTGTTGGGGTGGAAGTTAGCCGTCAGTGTCAGGTGCTTTTCCGGACCCTTATTGGCACCAGCCAAGCGCCACGGGCCCTGCCCCTCTCTTCATATAACGCCCGGTTTCTAAGCCCCTCATTCATTTGTGTTGTGTGAATTTGAATAGGTTGGATGTCATAGTGACATTGCAAGTTGCCAGTGTCTAAACTACCAATCGCGCAAACGTTGCAAAGACCCAAGATGATGTACTTTGCAAGTCTGGTATTTGCTACTTCTTCAATGAAGGATGATTGTAGCTCAACATGAATGGCCTATGATTCTAAGACTTCATCTCACAATCAGAAGGATATGTTTGTGGTTTGGACGGGTAGATTTCTTGGTAACCTAGTGTTGTTTTTACAAATCGTCTCCGGTTATTATATACCCCGCCCTTATGTTTGGTTGACCTGCGCAGGTGAAACCTCTGCAGGGTCAATCGGGGGGCGATCTTGCAGCACCGGGATGCATATTTGGGATTGTTTTACGATGTCCTTCTGTATTTACAGGTGTAAATCTAGTTTTTCTGTGCTACGAATGTCCTGTTAAGCGCTCCCATCAATTTTATCCCAAGATCAATTGCTCATTGTGCTGTAGGAACTTGCCCTAACATTTTATTGACGTCGAGTCCATTATCTTGTCCCCGACTACATTCTTATACATCACATACGGGTATTCAATCGACAAAGGATTTAAGGGCTTCTGGCACGAATCTCACCCATCCCCAGATATTCATGTCCAACTCAGCAAACCCTAAGATGAGTAGTATAGCCTGCGTTGATTTAACGAGGGAAACATTGAGATCAAGGCGAATCGAAAGGATCAAGCCCGTAAATTCCCTTGTAGCTCCTGCCCGAATTGCGACAGTTCCTTGATTGGTTTGTTCCTAAAGAAGGTTCCATATATCGTTCGATTCCCTCTATTTTTGTCTACTTTCACTTTAAGAGAGCTTGGTTGTGTATATAGCGTTGCACGTTCACTAGCCTGTAAGAGATAAAGTCCTAACAAGTGTGAGTTATACAGTTCATAAATAGAATAATTCATGATTTTAGGGGTTATCCGGAGTATCCCGAGCCTCTAGGCAATATAAAAATAGCTCCTAATAGGTGGAATATGCAGTCCCAGCATGCAGGGGATGTACAATTTGATTGGGTGTGAGTGATAAACAGAGTCTTATCCGAAACATCAAAGAGTCCGAGCACTGTCGATCCTCACGGTTCTGTTACCGGATCAAGTAGGGTTGTCGGACCCTGTGACAGCCGTCAAGCACTAGAGGATGCACAATCGGCAGCTAAACGTCGCTTAAATCTCAGATATACCGAGTCAGACGCTCTCTTAATTTAATGGGAACTGCCAAAACACCCGATTCATGCACTAATCAACGGCCTCCTTGGCGGCTAATCTGTATGCGACACGGTGTTGAATAGTTGTAGGTATAAATATGCACCCCATGTATCACAGGAGGAAATGGAATGATAATCCTCTTTCGCGTTCAAACCTGTCTTGCCTGGACCGCTACTCAATATGCGGCTCACCCTCCCCTTAGTCAGTTTCTTGTCGCTCCTGCACTCTACATCGGCCTTGGTCGCCTTCCCTGGTGCAGAGGGCTTTGGGGCGAACGCTGTCGGCGGTCGCCAGGGTGAAGTGTATGTTGTGTCGAACTTGAATGACTCTGGCGAAGGGTCGTTGCGTGATGCTGTATCTCAGCCCGGTCGGATTGTAGTGTTCTCCGTGGGAGGAGTGATTGAAATCACCGATCGCATTGTCGTATCGAAACAAGTGACGATTCTTGGACAAACGGCCCCTGGCGATGGAATCACCGTATATGGAAATGGGTGGTCATTTTCAAATGCCGATGATGCCATCGTGCGGTATATTAGGATGTAAGTAAGCACCAGACGTTCAGGCCATTGCATTTTTGTCTCATCCAGTACACATGCTAACCAGAGGAAACCCACACGATAGTCGCATGGGCAAAGGCGGGTCATCAGGAAAGGACGCCATGGGCATCGCCGATGGAAAGAACATGATCTTCGACCACGTCTCTGTCTCTTGGGGTCGTGACGAGACATTCTCGATCAATGGTGATGTCACCAACGTCACCATACAAAACAGCATCATCGCGCAGGGGCTGCAGACTCATTCCTGCGGTGGCTTAATGCAAACTGACGGTGGCGTGTCGCTGTTCCGCAATCTGTACATTGACAATAAAACCCGCAACCCTAAGGTCAAGGGTGTTAACGAGTTCACAAACAACGTCATCTATAACTGGGGCGGCGGCGGTGGTTATATCGCTGGAGGTTCTGATGGAGAGTCGAGTGCGTCACAGATCTCTTTGGCTCCTGGGTTATGGATCTTGGGCTAACGCTGTACACAGATGTCAACGTTATCGGGAACTACTTCATCAGCGGTCCGTCTACCTCAGTCACGGCTTTTACTCGTGGCAACGAGAACTTCCATGCCTATGTGGAGACAAACTACTATGACTCTGATAAGGATGGTACTCTCAACGGTAGTGAGCTCGGCGTGGACTCTACCAACTACGGCGGAATGGATCTCGTTACCGAAAAGTTCGACTATCCCGCTGTTGCGACCGTCCTGTCTCCGGACGATGCTCTGACCTATGTCACCAAGTGTAAGCTACATTTCCACAAATATTCCATTGGTATACCAGACTAATAGCACCTAGATGCTGGAGCATCCAAAGTGAGAGACAGTATCGACACCCAATTAGCCGCCCAGGTCGAATCCTACGGCAAAGACGGCGCACTGATCTCCGACGAAGCGGACATGGGAGGCGCGGGCGACCTCGACCAAGGCACGACCCCTGCCGATACCGATGGTGATGGAATCCCCGATGATGCCGAGGCAGAGCTTGGAACGGACCCCAACACTGCAGATTCCATGAAGCTGGATGCCAGCGGTTACACATACCTGGAGGTCTGGGCGAACTCCTTGGTTCCTTCCAGCTACGCTTGATTGTTTAGCATGGTTTACCAGGTGTCCACCATGCGTTGCATTGTACATACATACATCGTACATAGTTTTGACTGAGCTGTTCCGCCAATTGAGAAAGATAATTCGAGCTTATTGACGCATGTTCTTGTCTTTGGAGGTAGTTGCTCGACGGTACTGTTCCGTGCGGAGGGATGCCTCGAACCGGGGTGAGAGGTTGGGATTTAAAAGGGCTTTTCTGAATCACCCAGAGCTTTCACGCTAGAGCTCATCAATACTCGGACGTAGTAAATTTGAATATAGGAAATATCATGCGCAGAAGCACTAGATAAATCCGTAGCCTTGCCAATGAGGTTCCGAATCCGGAGCTGTTGTGCCCCTTTTAATGAAGTAACAAGCGTGATTCGCTTTACTCCGGAGTGCATTCTTGTTTGGGTCTGTGTTTTATGAAATGGAGAACCTGCTTTCAAGCTAAAAGCGATAGTTTGGGAATCGTAACAGTTAGTGCTTGGGGGCCGTAATATTGATCCACTCCGTCAGGGCCGAATGAACCCCAAGTGGAGCGAAACCGTCGACTATCCCCAAGTGTCATTTGAATCTTGCCTTTTCCAATGTGTTTTCTACGTGAGACTTCTTATCTACCTAGGTCAGCCCTACATTGTCACTGCGATCGAAACTGAAGATCCAAGGCTGTTTCTCTATGATCGACATAATGCCAAGCTTTATATGAATAGGAGTATAAGATATAGCGTGCGCCGTTATGATCGTAGCTATGAATAGTAAGGACCCTTGATTCGTTAAGAAATATACTGCAAATTTGCCACTGGATATATAAAGACTTCGCTTCCCCAATGTAAAGTAAGAGCTTCCTTGGGAAAACTGGGAACCACGACTATAAGTGGACTACCTTAAGGCCCACCGGCGTTCATATGGAAGCTTGACATTGCGCCACCAACGTGAATTTAGCTCCGTTCTATACAATTACGCTTAGTATTTGATTCAAGCTCTTGAGTCTCTGATCAAATACTTGGTGTTATTAATAATAATTAACTTCTAGATTCTTGATACTATAACAGTAATCCGTACTATTTTATGGCGTGGGGCTGAGTTGTTCTTTACACCTTCTAAGCCATCCATTGGGATCAATGTGGGCCCTACTAAATTAGCCCTCACTGTGCCCCCGAAACGTACTCCGTAGCAGTACTATAGTTTGAGTTAATCCCAGTAATAGAACTGGGACGAGGCTGATGGGTCAAGGCCAAGCCCAAGATCATTTCCCAGCAAGGAAAAGTTAAGGATTCTAGATGTATCAAGCCAGCGAATCACAGAAAAAGCCCTGGCCAACATAAGATTATCACACCGTTAAGCAATCGTGCCCTTTATAGGCCATGATATAATGTTACATCGCTCTGTCTGCGCCTACTTAATGACGCTAAGGAATGGTGTGACCAAGACTTTTTGGGAAATTATGTTGAAAGATATCTTTTTTAAACCACGCTCGCTCGCCATGCTGTTCCCCCATAGACATCATGACAAGACCGAGCCAGAGTCGCTACCTGCTTTGTCTCGGAATTCCTTCTATCATCTGTGGCATCCTTGTGCTGTTCTTCTGGTCCCTGTGGTTCGGTGTCAACTCCGATCGAGACAATGTACCGTCCGTGATCAACCACCTCATTCCTGCAGGCCATTGTGCTTGTCAGGCAGCCCTGTCATTCGAATGTGGGAGTTGCCTCCGTTGTGCTTCTGATTTATCTGACGACCCAACACCAAAGGCACGGGCTTATAACCCAGTCTATGACGCGCAAAACCTAACCCTGAATGCGGCTCAGTGCCAAAGTTTCTTTGCGGGCCTGTTCGAAGATGTCCACCGCGCAGAGACATTCTGGACTGCGAAGCATGGCATATCAATGCGTGACTTGAACGAGATTCACCTGGTGGAGGGTATGGCTCGTGCAGCAGTAGTCAACGGTCAGCTCTATGTGATATCCACCCATGCGCGGGGAGAAGACCATCGACGTAAGATCTTGGCTATCTTGGGTTCGATTCATCGGGCATTAGCTTCAGGTTCTGATACTTCCACTCTACCTAATACTGAGTTCATTTTCTCCGTGGAGGACAAAGTAGAAGATGTCACCACTCCTCATCACCCTCTATGGGTCTTGGCCCGAAAGCCAGATGAACAAGCCGTGTGGCTGATGCCAGACTTCGGATTTTGGGCATGGGAACACGGCAAGGCTGACGGCAAGATCGGTCCGTATACTCAGGTGGTTGATCGTATTCGACACAAAGAGGTCCCTTGGGAAGAGAAAGAGCCAAAGCTGGTGTGGAGGGGAAAACTGAGCTTCGCGGCGAAGATGCGACGGGCATTGCTGGAGGCAGCAAGGAATCAGCCATGGGCTGACGTCAAGGAAATAGTATGGAAGGACAAGACAAACTTTATCAGCATGGAGGACCACTGCCGGTATCGCTTCATTGCTCATGTGGAAGGTGAACATGACTTTCCCTACTCATGTTAATCTCATGGGACACAGCTAACAAGTTTGGACCAGGACGATCCTATTCTGCATCCCTCAAATATCGCCAGGCATGCGGTTCTATCGTCGTCGCACATAAGCTCCAGTATATCCAACACCACCACTATCTCCTTGTCTCGTCCGGCCCGGATCAAAATTTTGTTGAAGTAGAGCGCGACTTTTCTGATCTGCCAGCGAAAATGCAGGCATTGCTAGACGATCCAACGTCTGCTGAGCGCATTGCCAATAACAGTGTCACTACCTTCCGGGATCGATATTTGACGCCAGCTGCAGAGTCATGTTATTGGCGTGAGCTTTTGAATCGGTGGACAGCGACGTCACCACATGTTACGGATGCGATTAGGCCATCTGAATATTTACGCAGTAAAATGCGTTATGAGTCTTTTCTATTACTCGATAGCCAGAGAATCATGCATTTTCCATGACCAATGGTTACGTTTGAAGTATACACAGCGTAGACAAAAGCCGATTTATATAGAATGCAGCGGCTTCAGCAAACCCGCTCACTATGTGCAATAAGATACCAATGCAAACTGGGATTCCGGGATGCCAGTTACGGTCCTTGGTCTCTCGGACAAGTCTTCCAACGCGTGCCTACCTTAGCAGAAGAAACACCTGGCATAGGTAATGACTATCGAAGTGAATCGCCCTTTGTTAGCCGTGGATCTAACGCGTGCATAATACGATAGGATGTATCGGAATGATATAGGGTAGGCTACAAGTGCTTGAAAGCGCTATATTTTCCTACTTAGTTTCGTGATGCAACGCCTGGGATATGAGATCGTTTTCTCCGTAGAAAAGAAAAACCAAGTCAACTTTATCATATATGGCACTTCGGTCATAGCGTTGGACTTTGAGCAGCTGTGCATGCAGCGCCGATCGCTCGGATCCATCTAGGCGAACCGACGTCCTACTTTGCCTCTACTATCAGCCAGTTACTCGCCGCCAGCAAAGTGCGGATAGACCCAGTTCCAAAAATAAGTTGAATAATGGCACTATACGGAGTAGTATCATTTTCTAACACTAATGCCATTTGATCTACCATAATATGTCTGGTTCGGGGCACATTCGTGCGGTCTCGTTTTTTCTGATACGTCACGTCAGTACTCTGTATACCTGGCGCGTATCGCCTCATTCTGCCTGGGGGTAGCGAGCCATAACACCAATCATAGTGCTTTTCAAAGATCCCTGTATAGACGAGGCTGACATATGAAGTCTAACGAGTACTACAGGGCCCCCGCCACCTTTTGCTAAGCTGCTTGTTCCTTCTGGACAAAAATGCGGTGACCTTCTCTAGTTGTTTCATGTTGTTAGTTGTGTAGATCGGGAAAAGAACAGGCTTCACCATTGGAGGAACATAAGCATTATGGCACAAGCGGAGAGTTGTGAAAACAACGTCAACTACCGTCAAAAAGAGTACCATTACTCTGCCCCGGGGATGTATCCGCCTACTATGCTTACTGGCTAGCAAGGATAGTAACTCCCGCATACAAGGCCACCTATTCAACTATCCTCTAGAGCAGTTGGCAGACAAAACGCAAATTTACGAGGCTTCATCCTATGTCTAGGGTAGCCTGAATAGTCGTCGCTTAATCTTATTAGAGGACTGTAAATTGCCCGTTACTGCAAATCTTTACACAGCTCTGTTATCTCTTCCTGACCAGCACATCGAGCGAATCACCTGGATTGATGCGATTCGCATAAATCAGAAGGATCTCAAGGAGATGGGAGAACAGGTTCGGCGCATGGCTGAGATATACAGTAAAGCCAGTCGTGTGGTTGTTTGGCTTGGGTATAGGAACAATCATAGTGATGAAGCACTTGAGAAAATACGGATCGCTGCTCAGAGACCTCACAGCGTGGACGACGATTTGACCAAGGAGGCGGTGTTATCTTTGCTACGGAACTGCATTCAGTATCAATGTCCCTGGTGTTAAGAGCGCTGTTTTTGTCACTGCAAGATGTAATCTCATGGATGAGAAGGGCTGGCCATCACATGATTTAGAGATTCAAGACAAATATGGTCTGGATATCTCGATACACATTGACGATGTAGAGGTATTTCCCTCTGCGAGCGAGCCAAAATGTGCGAGCGATGCCGGCGTGTATTCAGGCAGTGGAGCACTTCTAGTTAATATGGAGCCCGGATGGTATCTTCGCGGTGGTTATGGATTTGCCCTAGAATTGGGTCAGGCTCATTTGCGAGGTGACGGCCTAGGCGTTTGCGGTTATCCAAAACTGGGAACGCTTTCTAGAAGTACCGGAGGGTGCCTTAGTTGTCAGGATGGCTGCATGACATACAGCGCCACAGCAATGTCAGGGATGAGTGGATCGCCTGTATTCTTATCGCATAATGGACATGCCCCTTCCGTCGGCATTCAGTGAGGCCCTGCCCCCTATTCTGCGTTTCTTCCCTTCTATCCTACCTTTGAAGACTGATTGCGTAAAATCCCACATAGTATCGACTCATGTGACATAGGCGGATGGTGCGTGCGCCTTACTGTCGAGGTTCTGGAGGAAATACTTGGCTGGGCTAACACCATTTACACAAACAAATTCATAAGAATATTTTCAACATGGAGGCTTCCCCGAGAAGGTGTTTATCTCCACTTCCCAGCAGATGGCGAACACGCTATTGCAGCAATAGGTGAACAGGTCCCACCGACTATGTTTGATATTCTTCCCTTGTATGCGCCAAGCGGAACCGGTTGCAGTGCGCTCTATGTGTTTCGCTTTCGAGCACCTCCAACGTGGCCACGTCCAAGCCATAAATGGGTGCAGTGGGATATTGCAACGGATACTGTCAGTCTGGCAAGTTCTCTGCAGGAGCCCTGTTCAGTGAAGTTATACTCAATCCTAGAAAGGGGACCGGATGTCTTTCGAGTCTTCGTTAAGGAGAGTGAGCTCGTAATGGATGTCTCACAGGATTATCAGCAGAACCGCAGGATGTACTCTGCAAGGATCTGGTTTACTACTGAGCCAAAACTGTTCTCACATGTAAGTGTACAAGCATCAAGCTTTTCGTGACTTGGGGAACGGGGCTTACCTGATATTAGCTCACTTATTTCACTCTTGAATCGGGACCTGCGAACTAGATGGGGCAGAGAAACAAAAGGGAGAGATAGATTTTCGTTATACCTGACCTGTTAGGTACTTCCCCAGTTATTGACGGTCGGCATTCAATATCATTTATAGATGAGACTTTACCTGTTGTTCAATTGACTTAGGATTGTGCCCTCTTTGTGTACTTTTTGTTAGTTGACATGATTCCAACTTATCAGCTTGAGCACAGCACTAAGCCTCTGTTTAATATAGATCCTGCACTTGGCCTTCTCGATCCATGCCGTACACTACTTTGGTAGTACAAAACAGCAAGCCATGTTTCCCCTTCGCCAGCCGTAAGCCTAGCTATCAAGGACTTTGTAGTCTGGGATGACGAGTACATCATGGCCATGGTTTTTCAGCGCCCTTGCGACGTATTCTGTGGCTGATCCGGCGCATTATTTTGGCACACTTCAGTATGACCAAGCGCGCTATGCCCTATAGGCGGAGCAGAGCTCGTATACCAGCGCAATCCTACGTTTGGTCTACGTGTTCGTCTTTTATCAAGGTTCACAACAATGGTCGGCCCACTTCTCATATAACTAATTAAGAACCTTCAGATTTACAAGCACACCATTCTTCATGTTCCATATATAACCTTCAAGGCTGCATACGTTCATGGTGACATCACCATTGTATACTGTCGCACGTTAAGTCCCAGTCTCCAGTGGGTCAATCTCTACTACAAAACTAATGACAGCGGTTGTATGAACCGGTCAGAGGAGAGGCTTGGCATTCATTAACCACAGTTGACAGCTAAAAATTTGGGTACAAGGTAAATTATGATGGGATGGTACATTAAGCCAGGGTGTCATTTCGAACCAAACGGGACTCATCCATGGTTCGGAAGGAGTGCAACCTACATATACTTGCTGTTTGCGGCCTAATAAATTCCATATTTGTATACTCTTGACGCAATGTATTGTAAAGAAAATATTACACAGTCAGTAACTCCTCGTTTCAGCTCCTCCTGCTGCTGCAATTATAATCTTGTTGGTCGCCGCCATTATGCGTACCCAACAATATGTATACCTGACCATGATCGGTCAATTCACCTTTATCGACCTATTTCTTATACCTCTCATTGCATATAGGCCATAATGGGTCGTGCGTACGTTGAAAATTACCTCGAAACATAATTCCAGAAAGGGGAGCTCCCCAATTAACAAGGTATAGATGGGTTGGAAGAGCGCCCTTGTCGCCGGAGGAACTTCAAAGGATTGGCCCTCAGGCGCGAAAATGGGCTGCCGAGGTACTACTACACCCTCCTTTTACTCACCAGGGTCCTAAGTGTTAATATATATTTCTCTAAGCAAATCCTGAACTTATGGCGACGGGGAAAGGACATTAATACCCCAAGGGCCCTATGGGGTGATGAGGTACATTTCAACCGGGAGAACTATGCAGCCCTTTTTTCTGACCATCTCATGTAGCTGGAGTATGTAATGGTACAATTTGACCCTTCGCAATCTCGTGCAACTGCCGTATTAGATCAAGAGAACGTCTTACGTCGGTGGAATAATCAGGTTTCTAGCAAGTTTGGGTAAGTGAGCATTTGTCTTTGGTTAGAGTTCTATAGCGAACACAAATCATTCAACTGACAGGGAGTCTAGGGAATCTCTTGAAGATGAGACCATGGACCTGCAACCGGAATGGCAGAACTTTTCCATTGAGTCCACCCCTTCTAAGCCATACACCGACGAAACACGGGATCTGCTCAATGTCGAGATAAACATGAAACGGAGGTACGTAGGCGGACTTGGAGTGTTGGCTATCCCAGCGGTCTGACCATTACAGACGTGCATTAATCAAAGATCTTTTGGGTCCTTCGCAATACCCGCTGACTATTGCTTCCTTTCCGCGCTTGGGTGCCAAAGGCCAATTCACGACCCCCCACTATGACACCTCGCAGAGTGACGTTCACCACAGAATGGTGCCACCTCAAGTGGTAGCTCCGGGGCTTCGCTATTTCTATATAAACCAACAAGTTCTTAGTCGGCGACAACGTCCTGTCGGCCTGCATATCCCAATATATAGGGATCGTAACACGCCGAGACCTTTCCTAGATGAAGATTGTTTAGCCGAAGGTGCATTGTTTGGCAGAGACATTGTCTATCTCGAAGGTCAAGCATTCGGTGGAGCATGCTGCGCACTCCAGACCACAGTTCAAGCTGCAAACGAAGCTGATGCTAGATGGCTACACGACCAACTAGTCATACTCGGTCCCACCATGCTGGCTTTAACTGCAGCTACCCCTATTTATAAGGGTTATCTGGTTAATACAGACTCGCGGTGGGACTACCTAACAGCCAGCTTTGATATTCGTACTCAGGAGGAGGAGCTCCAATTTCTAGAGACGTCTAAGCAATGTTGCTCAAGTCCATTAACCCGCTGGTCTTCCAACCGGGTCTACCTCTCCCATGAACGACCTGGAAGCATAGCAAATGCCTGTGGACAAGTTCAAATGGACGAATCAGCAAAGTTGCAGCTTCTCGATGGAGGCATGGACGAATCTATAGCTTCATACTTTTCCAATCTCCTATGGCACGATCCACTGTGCCTGAATCAAGAAGCAATCGAATTGAGCAGCCCGGAGACTACTCACATGTTTGAGAAGTTTCAACATGGAGTGTGGAAGCATGTTCACTTGAAAATGCCAGAAGCTAGCACAGGGTCTGGATGGCGTATTGAGTTCCGCCCCATGGAAGTTCAACTCAAAGATTCGGAAAACGCAGCATTCGCGGTGTTCATGTTCTTGCTGTCCAGGGCTATCATGGCGTATCGGCTGAACTTATATATCCCAATCGAGTTAGTGACGGAGTCCATGCAACGAGCACAAAAGCTTGATGCTGTGACCAAGGAACGCATTTGGTTTCGGCGACGAGACTGGGCTCCAGACGGGCTAAATTCTGTTCAGTGCAATCCTCAATATGGCTGCGCGCAGTCACAGAAGGAGAATGTTTATGCTCTAATGACCATTGATGAGATTATCAACGGTGAGCACTCGACATCACCGGCTCGATTCCCAGGGCTAGTACCCATCGTGCGATCATACCTACTAGAACGGGATTTGCTTCCCAATGAAGAGGCCAAGCTGATGCAATATCTCAACCTCATCAGTTGTCGAGCGAGTGGAAGTCTGCCAACTCCCGCAAGGTGGATGAGAGACTTTGTTGCTGAGCATGAAGATTATCAACAGGATAGCGTTGTGAGCGAAAGGATCTGCTATGATATGTTAAGAGAAGTTGTGAATATGAATGAAGCTGATTGAGTCTAGTATATATGTACTTAGCAAAGAGCATTCAAGCTTGAAGAAAAAAGTCATTTTAAAAATTTGCATCGAATATCCATTTTCTTGGAACTTTTTCTCTCTTTCCCACAAGTGTTTTGTGCTTAGACCACGGCCTTCCTAGGTCTTGTACGCGTTCAGTATTCTTTTAGCAAGTCATTTGGCGATAACGGATTCCCTCGCTTTTTTTTTCTTCGATTGATTCAGACAAAAGTGATTTCTCCTATTTCTCGCTCGCTCAGATTTCTACATCCCATCTTAGGCACAGGTGAGCGCAGGTATGTACATAGAAACTGAGGGAACGAGAAAGGTGGAAATTTTGATCAATTTGGCTACGGAGGATCTACCGCTGGTATTTTGAGGGTCATTAGAAAGGTATGTTGATATAGAAGTCCTCAGGACTTCACAGAGCGTTCCAAAGGTAAAGGATCTAAGCAACAAGATAGTGAGGGACCAACTCGAGCGACTAACAAAGTGTCACAAACTGCAGAACCACAACTATATATATATGCTAGCACGAGCGTACCAAGCACCACCAGAGCTAAGTGTGAAGTTACTGGTTCTTTATCACTAATTATGCGTATAGACCCACTTGCAAAAAGTCTTTCCACAACATACGTATGTCTATATCCTGGCAATCATTCGCCATATCCCATGTTACTAACAGACTGTTATTGGCAGTGCAATTCTTGATTCACATTAATTTCTTCATAAAGCAAAAAGCTAAGACATCTTTCAACAAGCATCCGATGTGGTGTAATGGCTAACATCGCTGTCTCTCACACAGCAGCTCGGGGTTCGATTCCCCGCATCGGAAATATCTTTTTCTTTTTCCGTTTCTCCATTCTGTTTTGTCTCATTCATTCGTCCCTTTGTTCTCTATTGCATTCTTTCTCTCTTTCTTTCCCTTTGTTCTCTGCGTTGTTCGTTGTCTTTGTCCCATTTTTTCTATTTTACGGTCAACCCCCAGCCTATATCTACAATTGACACCCCTGCTATTCTAAACCACAGCATCTCAGTCAAATGGATCATCATTCTTGTGTCTCCTCTTTGTACCCCTTGTACGCATCGTTTCACATTTAATCATGGATTTCCGTTATTTATCTACCCGGAACTTATCCAAGGTTCCGGCTGATCCACATAATGATAAACATTGGTCAACCGAATCCTTGGGTGTTTCCAATTCCGGGGCGTGGACTTGGTTGCCATGTACACAATATTCACCTTGGCATAACTTGTATTGACACTGATCAGAGAACTATAGAGACTATGTCTCCTGAGTTGACCAAGTGTATGGTCACGAGAATCTGTAAGCAAGACACCCGGAATCCTTCCGGGAAGCATCCGGACGAATACGAAGACGGATGCAACGGTAAACTCCTGTATAGGAAACTAAATAAGATCCCCCTCATCTTCCACAGTAGTGTCTTCATTACTCCAACATAAAGGAAGATATCATCATGTATTGCCACGACTGCCATCACCTTCTGCGTATCGACCTTCATACGCATATTATGCCCCCGTCTCTACCAGATCTCTCGTCATATCCCTCAAACTCCACAGATTCCCCATGGTTATCTCTCCGGGCAAACGTCAAGAACCCAGAAGACATCGACATGTACGTAGGCGATCACTTTTTCCGCACAGTTAACCGAAACTGCTACGATGTCAACACACGTCTAGCAGAGATGGACGCCGCAGGGACCGACATCCAAGTCCTCAGCACGATCCCAATTCTCTTCTTTTACGACGAGCCTGCCGAGCCAGTATCAATACTAGCCAGGCACCTGAACAACCACATCGCCGATATCTGCGCACAACATCCCGCCCGGTTTTTAGGTCTGGCAACAGTGCCACTACAGGATGTTTCAGCAGCGGTGGCAGAGCTGCGTCGAGCGAAGAATGAACTCCACCTACACGGCGTGGAGATTGGCACTACGATCGACGGAATGACTCTAGATGACCCACAGTTAGACCCATTCTGGCAGGCTTGTGAGGAGCTCGAAATGCCCATCTTCATCCACCCGCTGGGTTATACCTGGCCAAAGGAGAACCCGAAACTCTGGTCTAAGTACTGGAGCTCGTGGCTGGTTGGCATGCCCAGCGAGACGGCGCTTGCTTTGCATCTCCTCATTTGCTCGGGGACGTTGTTACGATTTCCCCGGCTTCGGCTTTGCTTTGCTCATGCTGGCGGATCGTTCCCTGCATTGTTGGGCCGCATTCAGCATGGATATGATTGTCGGCCAGATCTCGTAGCCACAGATGCAGGCGGTGTCACTCCAACGGAACATGCGACTATGCGCGATAATATCTGGATTGACAGCCTTACTCACGATGTTGATCTTCTCGAGTTTCTGGTGAAGAAGGTCGGAGCACATCGGATCGTTATGGGTAGCGACTACCCGTTTCCATTGGGTGAAGTTCCCGAAGCTGGTAGAATGATTGCACGGGATAAGCGCTTGGAGAAATTTCTGTCGTGGGAGCAAAGAGCGGACATGTTGGCTGGCAATGCGTTGCGCTTTCTAAATCTTGATGCGGATGAGAAATGGAGAGATTTAGTAAAAATGCGATTGAGGGCTTCTGAGGAGGGGCATGGCTCGAAGCAATTTTTGCCATAGTCTCCCTCATTCCTCATCCTCCTTGTCTTTTTGCTTTCGTTTTCTAGTACGTATTACGGAGACATGATTTACGACCAAGCATAATCATGGGATTTGAGACGTAATGAACAATATACAATGTCAAGAGCTTGGTATAATTTGTATAGAAACAATTTTTTGAACCAGTTATTTTTGGTCTGTATCATAACAGTATGATTCTACTCGAACCACTTGGTGCGAGAACGGCTAATTAACGAACCTCAAATTTCAAACCATGGGCTGGGGCTGCAAGTATTCTCAGACAGAGAGCTAATACAGAGCTTTATGCAATGAGATTTATATTTAGACATCAAGATCTGCCATGTTCGCCAGCTGTCTCCACAGAATACGGGGAACGGCCTTATCGATCTGATCAACCTTTCCCGAGTATAGGCGGATGTTCGTAGATTTAGAAGAGCATAGATTCCAAATTGCTCAACCATATGTGTGGCACACATAGAAACACCAAATTACACGTTTTTAATGTATCATCAGCAGTATGTTGTCGTCCCGCCTATTGTAGTTGCCTTGGCCAAACACCCGGCGGTCAAGCAGTATGATCTGAGTAGCGTGGAGGATATACTGGAGCCAGATAGCACTGCTCGAAGCGGATCACCATCCGGCATCCGTGTCCGCCGGATGTACTTCCGCTTCCTCGGGTGATTAGCCCTAACTGTAGTGAGGGGAAACGGACACCTCTGCAACATGTTTCTAGGTTACGTGAAGTTAAGATGTGTGTGTGTATGTAGACGATGCCCAGGCGCACCTATAATGTCTGAGTTTCAAACCAAAAGGGACAGAGCCCCGTAGCCCCGCGGTTCGTAGCGAAATATCAATGTCAGGCGCAGTGAACATATAAGCTACATTATCGTTTATACATCCCTGGTGGTGGATAGTAACCTTTTACAATTGTTGCTAATTGCATTTATCAAGATGACTTCTCCATTTTCATTTACATCGTGGGTAGCGGAGAATGAGGACAAACTCCATCCGCCGGTGAATAATTACTGTCTCTACTCCGGCAAGGATTTTACTCTAATGGTTGTCGGGGGGCCCAATGCTCGAAATGACTATCATGGTATCACATCCCTTTGATATTTTTCTTTCAAGACATATGCTCAATTAGTATTAACTGATCTTCCTCAACGGTAGTCAACCAAACCGAAGAATGGTTCTACCAGGTCAAAGGCGACATGCTTCTGCGTATCGTCGAGAACGATACAACTTTCCGCGATATATCTATCAAGGAGGGAGAAATGTTCTTACTTCCTGGTTCGTATGGATAGCCCCATCACAAAACGGCCTTATGTTAATGTAACAGGGAACACGCCGCATAATCCAGTCCGATTCACGGATACGATCGGACTAGTTATGGAACGCAAGCGACCAGAAGATTCTTTAGATCGTCTGCGGTGGTACTGTAGCAACGGACGGCATGAGAAACCAACAATTATACGCGAGGAGGTTTTTCACTGTGCTGATCTGGGCACGCAATTGAAGCCATTGATTGAGAGATGGCAGCTTGATGAGGAGAGTCGGCGGTGTGGGGCCTGTGGATCGATCGCGGATCCGAAATAACTTCCTGGTTATTATGGAGTGATGTGGTAGTAGATCTACATGGTTTTCTTGGTCTATGAATTGTTAGAGTGGAGTTGTCAGGGTTATCCCATATAACCCTTTTAGGATAGCAGATAGCCCTAAGCAAACATTGTCAACTCCATGGTTTCTATAATAGCACCAACAAATACCCCATTTGAGGTGTTCTCCAGGTTTCGGATTATCTTTGGCGAGACTTTTTTATCTTAGTGGATTCTTGGCATTATTTGTAGCCGGATGACAGGATCAGACCATACTCACTTGACCGGATAACATCCGATGCATGGCCTGCGCTCCGTCGTCGCCGGATATGTTCCCAAATTCTCTCCTTTCTCGTTTCCTGGCGTTATATCACCTCTATTAATCTGAAGTCGCCTAAGACAGTTACAATCGCCATGTCTCCACACCTGTGGGAACTCGATACCCTTGAAGATGCGGAGGGCCATCTCCAGCGGCTCGATTTCCAGCCGTTCAAGCTCCAAAACCTCGTCAATGGAAACCTCGTCCCTCACCCCCACAATGATTGGATTGATTCCATGAACCCCAAGACCGGCCTCCACTTTGTATGCATCCCAAACAGCACCCCCGAGCAAATCGATCAAGCCGTCAAAGCCGCCGACGCAGCCTTTCCTGCGTGGTCTACCACACCTCCCTCGCAACGATCACAGTACCTCCAACGCATTGCTTCGCGAATTGAAGAACAGCGGGAATTGTTTGCCGTCTGGGAAAGCATCGACCAGGGAAAGACCTTGACGCGCGCGAGAGTGGAGATTGATCGCGCGGTGTCTAATTTCCGGTGGGACAATTCCGAATTGCTTTGCATACATGCGTTTCTTGAATTAACGTGTGCGACTGGGCAGATACTTTGCGACCTATATCCTGCACCAAGAAACGCATGCCCGATTAACAGATACCAATGTTTTGACCTATGAACATCGTTCACCGAAGGGTGTCTTCGCGCTTATATCGCCATGGAACATGCCATTGTATCTTCTTACGTGGAAGATCGCACCCTGTCTAGCCTTCGGGTGTACGGCCGTGGCGAAGCCGAGCGAATTGACTAGCGTAACGGCCTACCGTATGTAACCCACGCCTTTGACTTTAGTGACTTGGTCCACCTAATAGCTATCTAGTCCTCTCGGCCGTATTCCAAGATGTCGGACTTCCCCCAGGCGTAATCAACCTGGTCTACGGAGCTGGAAATCCCACCGGCTCAGCTCTGGTTAGCCATCCGCTCGTAAAAGGCATCTCTTTTACCGGGGGCACAGCCACCGGCCGACAAATCCGTCGCGATACCGTCGACGACATCGGAAAGCATCTATCGCTCGAACTCGGCGGGAAAAATCCTACTCTCGTGTTCGACGACGTCGACATGGACAAGGCCGTCGCAACCGCAGCGGCTGCCGCGTTCGAGAATCAAGGAGAGGTACTACCCAGCCCAAAGACTCCAAGCCAGTGAGTCGAGAACTAATGATGTTCAGATCTGTCTCTGTGGTTCCCGAATCTATGTCCAGAGAAGAGTCTGGTCGGAGTTCGTATCGCGCTTCGTCTCATATGTCAAAGAGCATTACGAACTGGGCAACACAGTCGGTGCTGTGGTCTCCTTACCACATTATAACAAAATCCGGTCGTATCTCTCCCTAGCCGCTGAAGACCCCGTCAGCGTGTTTCATCTCGGTTCTATACCACCAGAAAACCCGGAAGGAGGGTTCTGGATAGAGCCTGCTGTCTTGACGGTGTCTGAGTCGAGTCCGTTGTTAACGGACGAGATTTTCGGCCCGGTTGTTACTCTCACCCCTTTTGATACAGAGGAAGAAGCCATTCGGAAAGCCAATGATAGTAACTATGGACTGGCTAGTATCTTGTTGACTAAGGATGGGGCGCGCATGCGACGTGTCGGAGAGAGGCTGGAGGCTGGGTTGGTGTGGGTCAATTGTTGGCTGGTTCGAGAATTAGGGACGCCGTTCGGAGGGATGAAGTCTTCCGGTACAGGGAGAGAGGGGGGTGAGTATAGTAGGGAGGTGTTTACCTCTGTGCGCACGTTGCATATTCCCCAGGTATAGACGGGCAACTTCATAGCTTTCCATATGTCGGTGTGCAGATTACTCTTTTATTCTTTCTCATTACGCATTGCACTGCCCAACTTGTTTCATAGGAGCCTCCGTTCTGTGGAAGAACAATACTACAATATTCATAATGTCAATTTTAGACTGGATGTATGCCTTCACCGAGAGAACCAACCGTGCAAGATGCTAAATGAACTGCATCACCCTTATCAAGATGCCATTGACCAACGTATATGACTCCTAGTGAGCTGTGAATCCCCCATCAACTGGCAAAGCAACCCCCGTCACCAAGCTGGCATCATCGCTAGCCAGCACCACCGCCATCCGGGCAACATCATCTGGATGCCCAAATCCCTTAAAGGGCTGCTGCTGACGTAGTGACTCTATTACAGAGGGTGAAGCCTCCTCAAAATCGCGTATCATAGCTGTGTAGATTGCTATAGAGAATCATTAGTACAAGAACTGCCTCCCAATATCATCCAAGAGAAAACTATACCTCCAGGACAAATAGCATTCACATGAATCCGATCAGGGGCATAATCCAACGCCATCTGCCTGGTCAAATTGACAATAGCACCTTTGGACGCGCAATAAGCCGCTATACCCATGTTAGCTGAAATATTCAAATCGACGTCAGATCCTCAGGATACAGCATACGAGCACCTAGCGCTCCTACCAACCCCCATACCGAACCGAGGTTAATAACCCAGCCCCTATCACCTGACGAATGAGGCTCCTGCTTCAACATCTGCGCAATTGCATACTTGCAACCGAGGAAGATCGACTTCGTGTTCACCCGTAGGATCGTGTCCCAGACATGCTCGTCTGTTTCGTGAATTCGAGTCGGACTCCGCGCTTCAGTGGCAATTCCGGCGTTGTTGACTAAACTATACAGCTATTAAGCTATTCGCGTCCTAGTAGTTAGGGTACCAATATAGTGCGGAACTTACATATCCAGTCGACCGAACTCCGCTACTGCTGTTTTTACCGCTCGTTCCATTTGTTGGGCTTCGCCGACGTCTGTTTGAACGTAGATGGCTCGTCCGCCTGCTTCAATGATAGCATCGTGGGTAGTTATCTTGCCCTCTTCGGGGACTATGGGTCGAGCAGTTGGCGATATGTCTGCGCAGACGACGTGTGCACCCTCCTTTGCGTAGCGAAGGGCAATCGCTCTTCCCATTCCTGAGGAGGAACCGGTGATGAGGGCTACTTTGTTTAGGAGACGGGTCATGTTTGTGCTATAGAGTAATCAAATTACCTATCTACGAGACGACAATGTGGGATTGGGCCTGTAAAAGTCAGAAAGCTTTCAGATTCCAAGAGACGAATATGCAAGAGCCACTATTTGGAATGTCCAACCACTTCGAAGATATTCTTTCGATCCGCGGCATGAGCGGGGCAGTTAGATTAGGCCACGTTGATAAATGGGGCCGTACATACCGGACTGTATAAGCATTCCTAGATGCACTAATAGTGCATTTAGAATTTGGTAAGTATAGCACATTTGGTGTAGATAAGCCTTTGATATAGTCTATATCGATATATTGAATGTCAGATAGTCCGAGGCTACACCAAGTGCGGAATAATGTTTTGGTCCAATAGATAACATGCGTATTAACACTCTACATACAACCAACACACATTACGAACTCTCTCCTGAAGAATTACGGTCGCGCAATATATTCTTGGAAACTATCATAAGCAATAAACCTTCAAATAGCATAAGTTTAGGGCGGGGAATTCGGGACAGTATCACATATAGATCTCCCAGTTCGGTAAATGATTCATTCATGTCATAGCTCAAAACAGAATGATGTCCATACTTTGGTAGAGAAGTACGACTGACACAGGTTCTACTTCGATACTGTAAATGGTTCCGACGACTCTAGTGAGCGATGCGATCACAATAGACCCGGGCACTAATTACCTGCCCAACTTATAAGAGGCCACGTGGAGGCGGGAGATTTGGTAAAAGTGAGCAAATTGATTGAATTATCGGTAAAAATGCTCAAGTGGACGGATGAGGAGCTGGTATACGAAGTTCATGCAATTGTTACATAAGATCTACAGGGCCCTTGGGAACAACGGTCCCTCAAGTGGTCTTTCATATCGTACAACACGTATTAAGTCAATATTATATGCTATCCAAGGCAAAGCTGCGTATTTTTCTAAAGTTATAGACATCTGACCACAGATTATGACCACGTGGTACTCTTCAAAAGGACATAAGCAGCTGGAACCTCCATGCTGAAAAATCGATGGACAGCAGCGGCTTTCGTAGACTTTTGATGTAGGGTAGTTCCGATATGGTGAGACCTTGGCATCAGGATGCAGAATTCCTTAGTCATTCAGGCCGCAAGGTTTTCGTTACTCAGAGAAATGAGATAGATATAACTCAACATCCCACAGGCACAGGCCATGAGTGACGTGGAGACAGATGACCGCACGTTCAGTCCATAATGGCCAGAGACCAATCTTGCGGGGACCCCAAATACCCCACACTTACCAAACATGTTATACGATCAGCGACTGAATGGAAGAGCGTCGATATCGGTTAACGCGCACTTCTAGGGCGAGACCGAGCCGGTCCATGTCGCTTGGAATCCTGGCATATATATCGCAGGGATCTCCACCAACCTACCGTCCAACCCCGAATAGTCCGGGTCTTCGGCATGACAGTCAATCAGACGCCTCTCAAAAATGACGCATATCCACCGCGAAGCCTGTTACACTTCGACCTGCATATTAGGTATATACTCATTTCGCATAGACTCGGGGTGGGCTGTGGGCTTCTCGTTGCTTCTCGGCTAGGTTCGTAGGTCTCGGATACGGATAATATCATGCAACATATACCATAGACCATGCTTTGGTGTAAAAGTTGCCAAGTACATACACAGTATACCCAAAGGGTGTCAGTCCACCCATAACATGAACTGGCACGCGAACAACCTCCAGGCACCCGTGGAGAACAGTTGGGGTAGTGCTACGGAATTGGGGTAGAGAAAACCAGCCCGAGAAAATCGAGAAACTTGCCCGATCCGGCAGTCGCCTCACACGGCCTCGGCCTCGGGTGTCCTCCTTGAGTTTCAATCTCTACACCGAGTGGCAATTCTATTACTCTATCGCTTTCCTTCTCGCTCACAGTTGGTTTGGCCCTCGTGGCCAATAAGGACTCGCCTCAAGATGCGGGGGTGATGTTGGTCTGGTCCAGCACACATTCACACAGGAGATTTTAACCGATATGCTAAGACCTGAAGCCTAAAATACACGAAAATTAGGGTTTTGACCAAGAAATAAATTTTTCTTAGGATCGACACTAAATTAAGCCTCTGACACGGTTGCATCCAGAAGGTAAAAAATTAGACAATTTTTATTCTTCCGTTCAGTGCCGGTCTGACTAATACGGGCAAGCATAAAAATCAGGCCATGAATGTTATGAATTTTTTCTTCCCTTCCTCCTCTCTTTCCAGCGGCTTGGCATAGATAAGCGGGGAGAGAGGAAATCGATTATAACATAGCAAATGGTAATTGCATCGCCACCTGGGGAGATATGGGGGGCCTCTGGAGACATGCAATGAGAGCAGTGTAATTATAGAAAGGAAGACAATACTTTATTCCATGAGGAGCGAAGATCCTCAGGCAGGAACGGATTTCAACCGAATCCCTTGAGTAATGGAAAACGTCCCGAACCAATAGAAGGTCCGAACGGGTGCAAAGCTTTTCCAGGTGGGTCCAAACTGTTACTTAATTTGTTTCGATAACGATTCCCATTGGTGTTAGTGGGGCCTCCCGTCCACGGCCGCATGCAAGGTATGGATCCCTCGAGCTTGAAATCTGCGCCTATGAGATCCTCGCATTCGGGAAAGTTTCGGGAAACTGTATAAACCGTGACTAAATGCGTCGCCTGCAGCCCCCAAACGCGGTCGGGTTGGATGTCAGGAAAGTTTGCTGCTGCGGGTATATCTCTGCTGATAGAACACTGCAGGAATGCATGCAGCAGGGCGTATCGTGTGATATCACAGTTCCCCAGGTTCCTTGTTGGTTAGTCGAGAACTGGTCCTCGGACATACCTTGACGGCATTGGCCACCGTTAACTCCAGACTGACTTTGGCTTCCAAAGGGATCGCGTGGAGAGAACGGGATCTCAACGCCGTGACCCACCAGGGCTTGTGAGAATTTTCTCCCACCGCGGACTTCCTCAACAGCCTTTGCCCTTATCTCCCAGCCCCGGTGTTCGGCGGATGCGAGGATAGTCTTATAGCGTCTGCCACGGCCTCTTGGACTTCCTCTATTTCATCACTCTTGACCGTCTCTGTGTTCGACAGCAGAGGGTACCTTGGCTGTCTTATATACTTGACTGTCTTATACTCCCCATCTCTCGACGCTCCTCGCCCCGCAATAGTCGTGTCAAGATGTTGATGGAAGGCGTCCCTCCACCGTCCGACCCAATCGAGAACAAGCATGGCGACCCCATGTACGCGGATGATGATTTGAAGGCGGAGCTGGACAACACCCCTGTCGATGACCCATTTGGTAATGAGGCAACTGCGGAGGTCAAGTACAAGACGCTGAAGTGGTGGTAAGTTGCGGATCCCCCTGTATGTATCGGACAACAGTGACTTAGACTAACGTCTCAGGCAATGTGGAATGTGTATGTTTAGTCGTCGAATGAGACCCGTCGAATCTGCAGCATAGCTAACAATACTAGTCATGATTGCCGAATCGGTCTCCCTTGGAGTCTTGTCCCTTCCTGCTACTCTTGATACGCTGGGCTTTGTTCCGTGAGTCCTCTCACCATATTGCGTCTACAACCTGATTCTTACAATTCGTCGATAGGGCGCTCATCCTGATTGTCGGTCTTGGTATTCTCGCTCTCTACACTGGAATGGTCATTGGCCAATTCCGCGAGCGGCACCCGCACATTCACAACCTTGCTGATGCCGGTGAAATCCTCATGGGTCGGTTCGGCCGTGAACTATTCGGCCTGGGCCAGATCCTGTTCTCCATCTTTATCATGGGTAGCCACATTGTCACCTTCACCGTCATGATGAACACGATCACCGAACATGGCACCTGCTCCATTGTCTTCAGTATTGTGGGCATGGTGATCTGTTTGGTCCTGTCACTGCCCCGTACGATCAAGAACATGACCTACATCTCCATCGCCTGTATGTCTTCCTATGGAACCGGAATAGAAGTCCAAAACAATAGACTAACCAATCCCTACAGCCTTCATTAGCATCTTCTCCGCAGTCATGATCACCATGATCGGCGTCGGTGTCCAATACAAGGGCGGCACCAACATCTACGCCACCCAGCAGACAAACATCTACCACGGCTTCACTGCCGTGACCAACATTGTCTTCGCCTACTGCGCGCACGTCGCCTTCTTCGGTCTGATCGCCGAAATGGAGGAACCCAAGGACTTCAACAAGGCTCTGTGCCTGCTGCAAGGCTTCGAGATCGCCCTCTACGTCACCGCCGCTACCGTCATCTACTACTACGTCGGCACCGGCGTCGCCTCTCCTGCTCTCGGGTCCGCCGGCCCCGTGCTCAAGAAGGTCGCGTACGGTGTGGCCATCCCCACCATCATCGGTGCCGGTGTCGTCAACGGCCACGTCGGTCTCAAGTACATCTATGTTCGCATCTTCCGGAAGTCTGGCCGCATGGCTAAGCGCGACTTCGTCTCCGTTGGTTCCTGGGTTGCTATTGGCGTGACCTGCTGGATTATCGCTTGGATTATCGGAGAGGGTATTCCTAGCTTCACCAATATTGTTAGCTTGATTGTATGTGGTTCTCTTGTGGCACCCTTGCGTCGGTATTTGGAGAAGATGATATGTGCTAACAGATACCAAAAACAGAGTTCCTTGTTCGCCAGTTGGTTCACCTACGGTCTCAGCGGCGTGTACTGGTTGCACATGAACTGGGGTTATTGGTTCTCGTCTCCTCGCAAGATTGCCCTCACCATCCTTAATTTCTTGATTGTTGGTATTGGTGGTACTATTGTATGCAACCCTTTCTCCACCCTCTCACGTCTTAAAAGTTAGGAGTATACTAACTGTCATCTCACAGTGCGGTCTGGGATTGTACGCCTCCGGCAAGGCGATCCACGACGACAGCTCTCGGGCCAGTTTCACCTGCGCCAATAATGCGGACTAGGCTTTGACTTTACTTACGGCATTAATTTATCTGTCTGGTTTTTCTTCGCTTATGGGTTGGGTTTCTGTTTCAGCGTCTGACGATTTGCGATATATTGTACGGATGATCTACGGCTGATTCTGATGGTCATGTATATACTATAGACTTGCATTGAGCGTGTTGTTCTAGATGTCGGTGTTTATTCTTTTGTGTCTTCTTGTATAGTGGTCTAGAGATATAAATATGTTGATATTGTTGTTCGGACTACGGCGAATATGTTGTGGTTGGGCTATAATAGACTTCGATATAGACCCGTACTGTTATATTAATCTATTTCAAACTGGTCTATTTGCCCCTTACCATGAATCCTGCGTTCGTGATTATTCGCCAGTCATAGCAAGGATCGGCATACAATTTCTCTGCCCGTGGTCCGGTGATATATCACACGGCCGTTGCATGACAGGTCCTCGTTGTTTTTGCCAGACCAATAGAGTAGATTTAACCGTTGTGCTGATGATGGATGTAGTAACCTCCCCCTTTCCATCGGTCGCCATTCCGGATGTCGATCTTTGGAGTTTTCTCTTCGAGCGAGCTGATCGGCCATATCCGGCTGATAAAGGTACGTTCGGCCCGAGAACAATCTGCGCGGCGGATTGTTGGTTGACTCTCCAGTTCTGTTCACCGCCGCCGACACTGAGCGGTGTCTCACGTATACGCAAATCCGCCAACGGGCGCTGACCTTCGGCCACTCCCTGCGTCGAAAATGGGATTGGCAGAAAGGCGATGTTCTAGTCGTCTTCACCACGAACTCAATCGATGTGCCGCCCGTCGTTTGGGGTACCCTTGCCATCGGCGGCGTGGTCTGTCCGGTGAACCCTAACTACCGCGCGGAGGAGCTGCTGCATCCCTTACAAGATAGCGAGGCCAGGGCTCTCGTAACACAGCGGGCTCAAGCGACGGTGGCCTTTCAGGCTGCCAAACGGGCTGGTCTCCCCCGCGACCGTGTGATAGTTCTAGATGAGCTAACAGAAGATGATCTCGACCATGGGAGAGTGAATGGGCCACATTCGGCCCCGATTGACCGTCCAGCGGAGGATTTGGCTTTCTTAGTCTACTCATCCGGCACGACCGGACTCCCCAAGGCTGTGATGCTTTCGCATCGCAACATGATCGCAAACTTGCTGCAGACTGCATCGGTCGATAACGGCGTGCTGGCATGGAATGGAGGCATGCACGGCGAGGGCGATAGCACCCTGGCTTTGTTGCCTTTCTTTCATATCTATGGTATTTATCATCCATGCACGTTAAACTCAAACAGACCTGATATCCTGAATAGGCATCACATATCTTCTCAACCATACCGTGTACCTCGGTCTATCGACATTCGTCATGCCCAGATTTCAATTCGATCCATTCTGCGCCGCCATTCAGAAACATCGAATCACCTACGCATATGTTGTTCCGCCGATCATTCTAGAACTGGTGTCTAATCCTCGTATCACTGAGTATGACCTCAGCTCGCTGCGGATGATGCTCTCCGCTGCTGCGCCGCTGGCGGTGGAGTTAATCCAAACTTTGCATCAGAAGCTCAATATCAACGTCCGCCAGGCGTACGGGATGAGTGAATGTGCTCCATGTACGCACATGCAGGTAATTATTGAGTGCCAGACAATAACTTTGGGCCGCAACTAATGATTGTTCTAGACCTGGAACGAGACACACACCCACCTGGGCTCCGTTGGTCGTCTTCTCCCGAATATGACTGCCAAGTATGCCCCGGTTGAGGGGGAGACAGGACGGCCTAAAGAGCTCTGGGTCAAAGGACCGAATGTCTTTCTTGGATATCTGAATAATCCGAAGGCCAACGGTGAATCCTTTTCTGAAGATGGATATTACAAGACTGGTGATGTGGGATACGAGGATGAGAGTGGCCACTTCTACATCACCGACCGAGTGAAGGAGTTGATCAAGTATAATGGTTTCCAGGTGGCACCGGCTGAACTCGAGGCCATCGCGCTATGGCATCCTGCCATCGCAGATGTAGCTGTGACGGGGATCAAGGACGGCCAGTCGGGGACAGAACTGCCCCGAGCATATGTGGTTGTGGCGCCGGGATACGAGGGCAGCCAGAACACAGCTGATGCTATATATCAGTATGTGAGTGATCAGGTGATAAATTATAAGCGCTTGCGTGGAGGAGTGCGTTTTGTGCCGGCTATTCCACGAAACCCATCCGGGAAGATCTTGCGACGAGAACTCAAGAAGTTGGATCGAGTGGTCAAGCTGTAGCTTCCATGCTTCATTGCCCACTTGTGGATTGTATAGCTCTAATGTAGAGAAATAGAGAGCATTGTGTCCGGAGGAATGTTCCGTAGAAAATCATAACTCACAACCCATTGAGTTATGAATGCAGAATGAAGGGAGCATTAAAGAAGTGGGCGGCGATCATTGGACCCTAACACATGACCCCCGCACACTCGATAGTCACGCTAATCCTTATTCGGCAGTCCAAGACTCGGATCCATCAAGATGGAGAACCTTAGGCCAACACTATTGGTCTTCAACCTTTCATGGGCGTGTCCTATTCCCTACTCATATTCCCGATTCTTACCTCGGTACCCCGACTCAGCTGCATATCCCTAGCGTTGTCAAAAATGGACCCCCTCAGCTCATGCGAGGCAAACATCACCTGCACGACGTTTCACCCAAACTTGCCAAAATGACGGGGTTCCAAGCAGGTCGTTCGGTCGGAAACCATGACTATACGTCCTCTACCGTAGTGATTATAGGGGCGGGCATATCTGGTACTACCTGACGATATTCTCGTGGAGCGGCTGCAGAACAACTGGTTAACGGACTCATAGGCCTCTGTATGGCTATTGATGTTATCAAGCGAAGCCAATGCCGTAACATCGTCATTCTAGAGAAAGGCAGCCAGGTCGGAGGGACCTGGAGTGATAACAGATACCCTGGATGCGCCTGTGACAGTATGTGCATCATGAGTTCCGGTCGTTCATTAGCTTGTACTAAACAATTGCCAGTCTGGAGTACGTTGTACAGCTTCTCCTTTGAGCAGAAGACCGATTGGACGAGAGAGTATCCAGGTCAGGAAGAGATTCGGGTACGTTTATGTGAATCGATCGTGCCCGGCTTCCATCTAACGCGCCCAGGACTATCTCCTTCACGTCGCGGAGAAATATGGTCTCTATAAATACATCCGCTTCAACACAACCGTGCAAGAAGCTCGCTGGGATGACAAACAGCTCAAGTGGAAGGTCAGCGTGGCCACATCGGGGGCTAAAGACACACAGTTACACGAGTCATACGACATCACCACCGACTTCCTGGTATCTGCAGTCGGTCAGCTCAATGTGCCAAGTTGGCCCTCTATTCCCGGTCTCGACGACTTCACCGGCAAATTGATGCATTCTGCCCGGTGGGACTGGACATATGATTTCACCGGAAAACGCGTCGCCATCATTGGAAATGGTATTTAGTGTCCTTTTCATTTCCAAATCATAACTGTCATGGTCGTTGGATTAACTTATTTAGGCGCCACTTGCGCCCAAATCGTCCCCGAACTGGCTAAATCGGTCTCGCAAGTCACGGTGTACCAGCGGACCCCCAACTGGGTCATCCCTCGGTATGATACGAGTGTCTCGTCTATTCAAAGATTCTTGCTCTCCTACGTGCCACCCATCCGCTGGTGCAAACGCGCCCTCATGATGCAAGCTCGCGAGTTCAGCCATGATGCTATCGCGAAGTCCGACTCGGCAATGGCAGGGTTAATACGCAAAATGGCCATCAATGCCATGAAAAGCCAGCTGTGTGATAAGCCCGAGCTGTGGGACAAGCTGACCCCAGATTACTCGCCTGGCTGCAAGCGTGTCATTCCATCGGACGACTACTTCCCCGCATTGAACCAGAAGAATGTGCATCTCGAGACACGACCGATCCAGCGCGTTACCGAGTCTGGAATCGAAACAACTGATGGCGCCCTCCAAGAATATGATTTCATCGTTGCTGCGACGGGATTCCGCTCAGTCGAGTTTATGCATCCGATCCAGGTGTACGGGCGAAACGGACGTCCGGTGTCAGATGTATGGAAGGATGGGGCTGCAGCCTACTACGGTGTCACAGTTGAGGACCTCCCCAACTTTGGCATGCTATACGGACCGAACACGAATCTAGGTGAGCGGAACACAACCCTTCTCTTGTGGGAATCTTGGGCTCATCGTGTACAGGACATAACTCGATCATTTTGATGATTGAGGCACAGTCGCGTTACCTGACCACGCTGATCGGTGAGGTCGTGCGTGCCAAGGCTCGTAGCGACTCGCTGGTCTTGCAGCCCCGGGCAGATGTAGTGGCTGCGTTCAATGATCGCCTCCAGAAAGAGTTAGAGGGTAGTACCTTCGCCGACCCGCAGTGCCATAGCTGGTATAAACTGGAAAATGGTCGGATCACCAACAACTGGCCCGGCCGGGTGGTCCAGTATCAGAAGGACTTGTCACGGGTGCAATGGGAGGATTACCTCGTTGAGGGGACGGGCAAGTCCGTGGTGGAGCGCAAGAAAACGACCAATATCGGTCGCGTCCAGGAGGAATTGCCTGTTCGTTCCTCAACATTGGTGCTGGGCGCTTTGGGAGCGGTCCTTGCGGTGGGCGGGTACTATATGAATGGACCGAAGGCTTTGCTGCAGCGACGCCGTTGACCATTTTTCGCTTTCTACATATCCTCTATGGCACTCAGATTGTTCAGCACATATTCGCGAGTGGTCCACCGTTCTCCGTCTCGGTTATCGGAAGTAAATAGCGTGTTAATTTCATGTTACATATTCACCAATTTCACATTGTATCCGCTGTCTCACTTGGTCAATCCATGTCCACGGACTGCTGCAGGGGTTTTGGCATGGGATGTTGGTATGCAGCATCGTAATATGAGTTAGCAAGGGATCATTCAGTGCTCTTCAGGCGGAAATGAAACTCGTGTAACTTTTCCACGGCATGGCGCTTGCCTAGGGAATTCACATCAGATCTCATCCATGAGGACGTTCCTGCAGTATCCCGGTTCGGGCCTTGATCAGATAACTTTAACCTGATGAGATGGGGCTATATTTAGATATGTTCGGGTCGTTTACGCAATGTGATGTTGCAATTTTGACAATGGATGTTTGGATGTCCAGAGCATCTGCAATGATGGATATATATTTGCGAAGTTACTGGAGTATCCTCGTTAATCCCCGTTGCACTTCCAGTTCTCGAACAAGTTCCAAGTAAATTCCCTTCCGAGGATAGATTTTGCATATTGCCTGTGAAGTTCGTGCATGTCATACACATCTATTTCGATAGAGACAATCTATCTCGAATCGTATACTCCATACCATACAACTGACAGAATCTTTGATTTTCCCATGACGATTACCTAATACAGGCTTCGACCAAACCAGGCTAGACTAGTACCAAATCGAGCGACTAAACTAAACTCTAGCAGGCGAAGGACAACGTGTCCCGACGGCGGGACAAGACACCAGACCATTCCAATTATAACTCGACTAAAAGCCACAATTTCATTCATGTTTATGCATGCCGGCATTTGGATGATTCGTATGTGTAGTACGACTAACTCCACAGTAAATCGATATAAACTGAACAAAGCGAAAAAGAGATAGTTGCCCCCAACTCAACTCAACAAAACTCAAAAAAAAAAAAAAAAAAAAAAACAAAAAAAAAAAAAAAAAAAAAAAAAAAAAAAAAAAAAAAACAAAAAAAGAAAAAGGAAAGATATTCAAGAAAGGGAAAGAAAGACCGATCGACCTTGTCGCCATCAACCGGCAGAAAGGGTTGATTTGATACCAATGAGAGTGGCTGGTTTTCTCCGTCCGTTTGCCCCTTTTGTCGGATGGTCGCCGAAGACAGAAAGTTTTTGGGAGGGGGTAAAATTGAGGTGGAGAAGGTGGTTTGAAGTCCTGTTTTTATTTCAATATTGTCTTTCAATTATTTGATTAACGTGTTTGATTATAGTTTACTTTACTCCGTAGGTATGAACTGTGTCTTACGGTCGGAGATATTTTGGGGGGGTGACTTGCTTATTGTTGTGTTGCATTGCATTGCATGTCGGGTAGGGTTGGATTGAATTCACTGTGGTTAAATGAAGTGAAATAGTCTGTGCATCTTTGTCATTGAATAGAGAGTATTAGTACTTTATCAAGGTAGAAAGTAAACCTTGATATACGAGCTCATGAAGCAAGTGGTCTCGTGATGCCATGTGGCACCCAATGGCACGAGGAACCCCGGAGCTTAGCTTGGACGATGTTAAATTGAAGCTTGTTGCTGTTCTCATCTTCGAGTCCATGGCTAAGGTAACATTGTAGTGGGGTTGAAGCTGTCAGACTCGTTTCAATGATGTTATCTCTTGATGTCAGCACTGCCTCTCTGACGTTTCATATATGGATCGTGACAGCTCTTTTTTATACAAGAGACAACCGTGGTCGAGGAACTCCTCCGGATGTTGTGTTTCCAACTGCCAACAGTTCCATGCCAAGACGGGGGCCAAAAAAGAGCCTTGAAACGCCAGGATGGAGACGACGAAAGCGAATTGGCCCATTCGCTTCCTCTTCCGTCTGAGACAAGTCCGACAACTTGGCACTTGGCAGTGGCTGTTGGGAACTCGGGAGGTAGTATTTTCTTTCCGTACATGTCACTTACATACAGTACATACATGCTGATACTGACAATACCGTAGTAGATGGCACTATTAGGACTAATTTAGTCGTGGGTTCCATTTTACCCCCTTTTTGATAGCAGTAATTCACCTGTCTCTGCGTGTGTGTGTGAGAGACCACTTGAGGGACCTCAGACACCGGACAAATTCACGGAGATATAATGGGTACAGTCCATCACAAAGAGACCAAGGAAGAACAAAGAGAGGGAGAAGGGTTGGGGAGGGATGGATTTGTACCCGCCACACAACTGGATCGACGGTTAGATCCCAGGGCTGCCCGACTGGGCTGAATCCCACGATTGATTTTGCCGAGGAACTGTTGCCTGTTCTCTGGGCACCGCAGGGTGTCATCACGAACCAACCAGGATGTCCTTCCATATCCTGTTCCCCATATCTGATAAGGCAATCAGAGGCTCGCAGGGTCTCCTCCAACATGGAGAAGCCAGACGCTAACGCACGGTCAGCCCGTCTGGTTCTGCTGTCAAACCAGTCAGAATGCCATGTATCACGGCGGTGCTGTTAGTCTGGACCCTGGTCCAGATGATGTATTCCTGATCTACTACTCCGTACAGTGTACAGTATAGTTACCCTGAACGGAACCGACGGAACAGAGCGCTCGTGATGTCACTGGGTTGAAAAGGTGGAGAGAGGTGGTCTGAGACCCCTTCCTGAATGAGTATCGATATCACGATGGTCGATCCTGAAAAAAAAAAAAAAAAAAAAAAAAAAAAAAAAAAAAAAAAAAAAAAAAAAAAAAAAAAAAACTTAAAATATACGGAGTAAGCAGAAATATGAATGAACTATCTGTCTATACTCTAGCAAGTTGAGTCGATAAATATAGCATCTTCACCGGGAGGTTAACGGTTAACCATCCTCTCCGCAAGCTGACAGTGAGACATCCTTTCTGTGCTGCGAAGTGGATCTCTGGATCTTAATCATCGGTACGGAGTACAGTGCATATTTTACTACTACTCCAGAGTACATACACAGTACGGAGTACAGAGTGCAAAGCAAGAAAAAGGAAACCCAATGGAAGAAAAAATGGAAGCCCTGCGGGTGGCACTAAGTCCTAAACAGTCGACTCCGGGGAACGCCGCCTGCAGGTGGGCGCGGATGGCGGATCCATTGATTGGTGACCATGGGTACTCGGGTCAAGACCCCAAATGGAAAGTGATCACTTGCTCCAGGGAAAGTTGACCGTGTGTCACATTGCCTCTTCCATCTTAGCGGCATACCCGAAATAAATTACATCCCCAATTCATCCATTCCTTGAGGGGCTTGCCATGTAACCTCGACATTTTTCCTGACAGAATTTCACCTAGTGCGACACCCCTCTGTCATGTTGTCAGACTAACTACTAGTACTTCGTAGCATCAGAGTCAACTAAGCTATTGTTCCATCCGCTGTCGACGGTCAAGAACGTTTTCTATCAACCGTCGGACGGATGAATTCCAAACTTTTTACACTGGATTCCTTCTCCTGTTTCACAACAGACGGCAAGAAAATGCACCGCCAGGGTCTTCGGTCTTGGCGCTGGGATTGATTGGTCGCCATGCCCCAGCCCTGTAGGTCGAGGGGCTAAAACAAACAGCATTCGCCAATGATATGACTGAGGTAAGGTGGGTCCAGGGATCAAAAAGGGTCTAGCAAGGAAAGGGGTCTTGTGGACCAGTGAGAAGAGACAGTTTCACGAAAGACCAAAGAATAATTCGGTACAGCAAATAGTGAAATGTATGGAAAAATCGGAAACAAAAAAAAAAAAAAAAAAAAAAAAAAAAAAAAAAAAAAAAAAAAAAAAAAAAAAAAAAAAAAAAAAAAAAAAAAAAAAAAAGAAAATTTCAAATGCAATTTCATTTTAATTGATTGTAAAAACAAAAAAGTGAAAGGCAAAAAAAAAGAAGAAAAGTTAAGGCAGACAGGGCTGTGCGGCTCTATTGTTAGTGAATGGACCCGTAAGAAATCTCGGTGTATTTTTGGAAAATTCCGTTCTGGTACGGGTCAAAACCATGCAGTGGTGATGATGTTTCTTGTCTCCTCATTACATATGTCGACTTTCTTTCTCTCTCTCTCCACAATCCATTGCTTTCTCTCTTTTCTTTCCCTTGCCTTCTCGTCTTTGCTGACTACTAACTGATCGACTGATTTACTTCTTTCTTTCGGATTCCCTTCTTTTTTTCCCCCTTCTATCTTTCGACTGTCTGTTTATCCTTAACTCGATTTTGGCCTTTTCTTGTTTTCTTTCCCTTTCCCTCACACCCCTCCGGAAATTACAACCACGCCAGCGTTTCCGATGGGCATCTCTTCATAACTCCTTTTTCTGGTGGCCGAAGTTGGATTGCGCTTCTATATTCAAAGAAACCTTTTTCCTTGCCATGTGGTGATCGCTTGGACCGCTAGATTAACGTCATGAAGCTCGCCAACACTCTACACGCCCTCCGCCATCGGTGGGTTCCCGTCTTCCACAAACTGCGGTCCTCGCCCGGGGAGGCATTCGATCTCTTCTGGGAATTTGCTCGCCGATATTTCTTCTCCCTCTCATTCATCTCGCTGTTTGGCGCCAAATTCCTTCATCTCTTCGCCCACCTGCACTCCCTCCCGCCGAGCAAGTTTATCCTCTGGGGCGTTACATTCTTCTTTCAAGATGTCATGATCTTGCTATTGTTCCGGACCCTCGCTCAGAGGGTCCCGTGGCGGTCCCTGGCCGTCGTGGGCGCGACCATCGTCATTCCGATCAGGTGCGTGTATCTTGATAGGTTGCTCTGACTGGACAGTTCTGAAATTAACGATCTTTTTCGCTGCCAATAGTTTGATGATGTCCGGAATGATGGCCTCGAATACCTCGTTCTACGTCGTGACCGGTGCCGAAATCCACTGGCGACAGGCCACATCCTTCCATGCCGACGCCGCCGCCATGCGGACCCTCCTGGAGGGATTGGCCGGTTTTCTCGTTGTGGAAGGTATTCTGCTGACAGTGAACTGGTTCGTGGCAGGATTCATTCATCGAATGACGGGTGGAATTTTGCACGTGTTGGCCTGGCCCATCCGCGTGTTGGTGGAGCGTCTGCGACCCTGTTTCCATCGCGCCTATGGTAGTGTCAGGCGCCAACCACTTCCGGACCCGGAGATTTACGAACAGATTGCGGTCGATGACTACCTGGACGCTAAGAGTGATGATGGAGAATCGGACCACCTGCTGAACACCGGGACTGGTAGCACGACCTCGACGGAGCGCAGGCGGACGGACACTCCTATGCGTCGATTTGTCGTGTTGGGTCTGTTTGGCTTGTTCCTGCTCCTCCGCTTCCTTCGTCCCTGGGCGCCGGCGTACATGTATCTCTCGGGCACCTTACCGTTGACCCCGTTCTTGGAGGGTGGACACCGGAAGTCTCCGGTGGACACGACGGCCTTACCGGGAGATTATGCCTGGCTAGAGGAGCGCTCATCCTTGCACCCTGCGCCGGGTTGGGACTGGATGCCGCAGAAGGGACTTCCCGGATTCTCTGATTGGGACAAGACCGACCGTTTTGCCCTTCACTACACACCGAGTATGGACCCTTTACAAATTTCCAACCGGGACAACCCAGTCCTCGATTCCATTCGACCCGTGCTCGAGGACGGCAGTGTTAAGATCAAACACGTAATCATGCTGAAGCTTGAGAGTACTCGCGGCGATGTCTTCCCCTTGAAGAAGGACTCGTTCATGTGGAATCGCATTGCGGAATCCCACAAGGATAAGCAGATCCCGCCCGAGATCCAGGAGCGTCTTTCCAACCTGACTCGCACCGCCGAGTGGCTGACCGGGTTTGACGCCGGATTCGAGCATAACGATTCGCTCCACGCCGACCGGAAGGCGTACGGCGGTATTAGCGCGCGCAACGCTCACACGACCGGTACCTACACGCTGAAGAGCTTGGTGGGTACGCTGTGCGGCGTGACCCCCCTGGTGACCGACTTCAACCGCGAATACAAACACCATATTTACCAGCCGTGCCTGCCTCACGTATTTAATGCGTTGAGCCAGCAACACGATATTACCAACCAGACGGACGACTTTACTGCGTGGCCGTGGCACTCCGTGTGGATGCAGTCGGTGACTGAAACCTACGATAACCAGGATAAACTGACTCCGGCTCTGGGCTACCATGACAAGGTCACCAAGGAGACGCTGGAAGACCCTAGCTCGAAGCACTACCCGGTCAAGTCGGAGGAAATCAACTACTATGGCTATGCGGATACCGAACTGCGGGATTACATTCGCGATGCGATCGATGATGCGGAGGCCAGCAACACTCGCCTCTTCCTCACCCATCTGACCGGCACCACGCATCATCCTTGGGGAATGCCACATGATGAGTATGAGGAGTTCTTGGGATCGTCATGGACCGGACACAACAATGACGTTAACCGCTACCTGAATACGATCGGATTCGGCGACAATTGGATCGCTGAGATTATTAGCATTCTGGAGGAGAAAGGCATTGCGGATGAGACGTTGATTGTCATGGCCGGTGATCATGGGCTGTCACTGCCGAACGACGGCGGCGTCACACCCTACGACAATCCCCATGTCGGCAGTTTCCACGTTCCCATTGTGTTTGCGCACCCGAAACTGCCTCCGGTCGAGGTTTCTACCCCGGTGAACAGTAATCAGATTGTTCCGACCATTTTGGACTTGCTGATTGAATCGCGGTCGTTGAGCGAAGGCAGCGGCCGTGCGGCGCGCGACATTCTATCCATGTATGAAGGACAGTCCATGCTCCGCCCCTTGATTCAAGAACAGGACGGAAAGCAGAACTGGCAGTTCACCGTCATGAACACTGGCGGTTCTTGGCTGGCAGTGCGTTCGGCGGCGCGACCGGCGTTCCGTCTGGTCATCCCATTGGTCGACGATCTGGAGTGGCGATTCACCGATCTGGAGAAGGATCCGATTGAACTCAAACCCATTAAGCACTTTAGTCTCATGGATATGGCCAATGACCTTGACCAGAAGTACGGACAGGACGTCGTGGACTGGCTTCGCGATGCTGCACATGTCACCGAGTGGTGGGTGCTCGATAATTGGCACCGCTATCGGTACATTCCCCAGATCAAGATCTCGAAAGACGGCAAGATTTCTAAGGGCAAGGACTCAGGTGGCAAGGGTTCAGACGACAAAGACTCCGATGATAAGGATTCCGAGGAAACGGAAGACTCGAAACGTTGAACGAGATAGTTCTGAGAGTGGGATTAGGAACTCCACTCAAGGACCTTTCCATATCATTTATTATATGACTAGATGGGCCTCACGGGCGCATCACCACCCAACCATATCCCGCGCGGAAAGGCAAACACATATGATTGCTGGGGACACACGCTCCCGTCGGACCCATGGGCCTTGGTGGTTAATTTTTTTCCGGAACGGCAGGACTGCTCTCTAGAGGAGAGGAAAGTCCCTGTACACTATCTACCGGTTTTTGTGTATAGACTACGATATTCTTTGTCGATAATAATCAATTGATACGCATGATGATGGCTCCCATATGATGTATAGGTATTTATAAATTGGGCTGTGGCACGAGCCCCGTAGGTTTCGTGAGATCTTCCAAGACTAGGTCGGCATTTCTTTTCTTCAACAACCGTCTTGATGATGAATTCTGCAAGCCAAGATTTTCCGGCAATTTATCTGGCACAGCTCCCAGGACTGCCGCTGCTTATCTATGGCTGATATAGGCGCCGATCACTCTGAAACTATACCCTTTCATTAATAATGTCTGCAGTTTAATTGCTCCAGCAGCACATCCAATGTGGTGTCTCATCCTTTGCGTTTCATGCCAAGTCTCCGTGTCTGTCGCGAAACGGCGTCTGGCCGCCGTGTCGTGGTGTCAACTATGATAACATTATTTATCCGCAACACCAGTGCCGTGCTTCTCATGTGATGGCAAGAGGCAATTAATATCGGATCCCGGCTGAATGTTCTCTATTCTGCCATTTTAACAGTAATCCCTGCGGTCTGCACGCTTTGGTGGAGAGCATTCCACAACCCCGATTGGTACATCCCTTGCGTTATCCAGTCAAGATGGAAAAACGCCATCAAGCCAAGAAACGCTACAGTATCAGTTACGATACTACTGAGCCCGGCAATGTCCCTGCAATATGGATCCGCGGGCCGGGTGTCGAACCATCTCTATCGGGGCATTCTTCCTGGTGTCGTCCGTGGGTGCCATCGTATATCTAGGGCTCGACCCCGCCAATGTAAAATGCTGCCATTCGTCTTCAGAGCCTAAGCCTTGGGCACTTCTCATCATGAAGCTCGTTAACCGTTTGCTCGCTTCATTCCTTTCAGTGAGCACCGGTGAGTGGTAGACTATTGAGCTAACGTGGTTTGTCTTCGTCTGACCCTTTGGTAGTGTTGCAGTCATGTTGGGCCCAGTCCGGCACACCGGTTGCCTACACGGATTCTGAGACGGGCATCACGTTTGACACGTGGTCGGTACCTGCTGGTACGGGTACGGGTGGTCTCGTCTTCGGTGTAGCCCTGCCGGGTTCGGCGTTGACTACTGATGCGACGGAGTTCATCGGTTACCTGGTGAGGATATCTAGTATCCGCTCTGAAGTGGCGCTAAACATTCTGATGTTCTAAGCAATGTGCATCCCAAAATGCCTCATCCGCTGGCTGGTGTGGCATCTCCTTGGGTGGTGGCATGAACAACAATCTCCTGTTCCTGGCGTATCCGTACGAGGACACCGTTTTGACTTCTCTGCGATTCGGCTCGGGGTATAGCATGCCCGGAGTCTATACCGGCGACGCCAATGTCACCCAGATCTCCTCGAGTATCAATGCTACTCATTTCACTTTGCTCTTCCGTTGCGAGAATTGTCTGACCTGGGACCAAGATGGTCAAACCGGAAACGCGACCACAAGCAAGGGTAGGTTAGTCCTGGGATGGGCGCAGTCTACGGAGAGCCCGTCGAACCCGTCCTGTCCGGACAATATCAGCTTGGTACAGCACGACAACCAGGGTATTATCTCGGCCACTTTGGATGAGAATGCAGCCAGTGAGTCATACGAGGACTGGGTCAAGCTGGCTAACAAGACTGTTCCCGGGGATTGTTCTGGTGACGGTGGCGGCGGAAACGAGCCCACTCCCGTTCCTGTACCTGACGGGGCTACATACGACTATATCGTCGTTGGTGGAGGTGCGGGAGGTATCCCTGTCGCCGATCGGCTCAGTGAGGCTGGACACAGTGTGCTCCTGATCGAGAAAGGCCCTCCATCATCGGGACGCTGGGGTGGCACCATGAAGCCCAGCTGGTTGGACGATACTAACCTGACGCGATTTGATGTCCCTGGACTGTGCAACCAGATATGGGTCGACTCCAACGGTATCGCCTGCAGTGATACCGACCAGATGGCAGGTTGTGTGCTGGGTGGAGGCACCGCTGTTAACGCGGGATTGTGGTGGAGGGTAAGCCGTGCGCAGATACGATGTTTGGGCCCATTACTGACAATCTCCAGCCAAACCCTGTGGACTGGGACTACAACTTCCCCGAGGGATGGCAGTCATCCGATATGCAGTCTGCTGCTGACCGCGTCTTCTCGCGGATCCCGGGCACCACAACCCCCTCCACCGACGGAAAGCTTTATTACCAGCAAGGAGCCAATATACTGGAATCAGGCTTGCAGTCCGCAGGATGGTCATCTGTGACGCTCAACGACGTCCCGGCCCAGAAGACCAAGACCTTTGGTCACGCACCATTCATGTTCTCTGGAGGTGAGCGCGGAGGGCCCATGGGGACGTATCTGGTATCGGCTAGTGAGAGGGATAATTTTGCCCGCTGGTCGAACACGACTGTCAAGAGGGTTGTTCGTGAGGGCGGACGTATCACCGGGGTTGAGGTCGAGGCAACCCTCGATGGTGGCTATGCGGGTACCGTCAACGTAACTGCTAACACGGGCCGTGTCATTCTTTCTGCGGGAACCTTTGGAACGCCCAAGGTCCTTATGAGAAGTACGCTTAGTC
This sequence comes from Aspergillus pseudotamarii, assembly GCF_009193445.1. Lineage (NCBI taxonomy): Eukaryota > Fungi > Ascomycota > Eurotiomycetes > Eurotiales > Aspergillaceae > Aspergillus > Aspergillus pseudotamarii. The sequence continues at coordinate 412,367 of NW_022475032.1, read as the reverse complement.
TGACGATATTGTTAAGGAGTTATAGCTAATAGTGTATAGGTGGTATCGGTCCGAAGGACCAGCTGTCCGTGGTCAAGAGCTCTACTGACGGGGAGACGATGATTGCCGAATCGGAGTGGATCGAACTTCCGGTTGGCGAGAACCTCGTCGATCATGTCAATGTGAGTGCTTAGTGTATCGGGAGAGACCGATATAATGCTAATACGATGCTTACAGACTGATGTTGTGGTGACTCACCCTGATGTTGTCTTCTATGATTTCAAAGCGGCATATAAGACCCCCATCGAGAGCGACGCGACGAGCTATCTGAGTATGTAGTCATGACCGGAAGAATTGTCCGATACTAACGTTGGTAGACGATCGAACCGGGATCTTCGCCCAGGCTGCGCCTAATATTGGTCCTATGTAAGTTGTCCGTCAACCAAACCCGTTATGACACTAACGTGTGTAGAATCTTCGACGAAGTCACCGGTTCTGATGGCATCAAACGTCAGATACAGTGGACTGCTCGGGTGGAAGGCGGTCACGATACACCTGACGGACGTACGTTTTGACTATTATGTGAAATATTAGTGCAAGATATTAACCGCCTTGTAGACGCCATGACCATCAGCCAATACCTCGGTCGCGGCTCAACCTCGCGTGGCCGCATGACCATCACCGCAGGACTGGACACGGTGGTCTCGACACTGCCATTCCTGCGGGACGAGAGTGATGTCAGCGCTGTGATCCAGGGAATCCAGAACCTGAAGAGGGCCCTGAACGGAACGGGACTTACCTGGACCTACCCTGCTCGGAACACTTCTATCGCTGAGTTTGTCAAGACTGTGAGTAGTGAATTCTGGAAGGTAGTTCGACGTAACTGACACCGATAGATGCCAATAACCGCCGGAACCCGCCGGGCTAACCACTGGATGGGTGAGCTGCGATTATACCTTGTTGAATGACGTCGCTAACTATGATAGGAACCTGCAAAATAGGTACAGACGATGGCCGCACCGGAGGCAGCGCCGTTGTTGATCTGAATACCAAGGTCTACGGAACGGACAACCTGTTCGTCGTGGATGCTAGTATTTTCCCGGGGATGATCACTACTAATCCCTCGGCTTACATTGTCACGGTCGCGGAGCACGCAGCTGAAAAGATTCTAGCGCTGTGATGGGTGCATGTTCTCGTTGCGCTGAGTTCTATAAATTGCTATTCTGGTTAGTATAGTTGTTTTCTATATCAATAGAAAAAAAAGACTGTCTATGCAGTTCATTCCACCTTCTGTACCTTTTGAAAACACTTGCATTATGCTCCTCAATTTGGACAACGTCATCTAGTCTTGCCGGTGTATCTACGCATTCATCTGACTTGATCATAGCGAGCATACTCTTTTCTGGTGGTATACTATACACGTCCTGCGTAGTGACACGTTCTATATGTTGAGCCGCGCAGACGAAGTATCGGATCACCTCAGAGAATACCGAAACCCTGAATCCTGTAAAAGAATAAACTGAATGATTGTTAGTGGCATGTCGCCAGGTAGCTGCAGAGTAAGAGTCAATTCAGTCCTTGTCGAATCAGGTCATGCAATGACTCTCTGTCTACCTCGAAAGAGACAGCGGACGGCGATAATTACAAGGCACAAGATTAAGAGGATGGGGACCGATTGCTGTGCACAAGTCTTCCTTTTCTTTATTCAAATAGGCCGCCTTCTAGGCGACGTGAAACCAGTGTAACGGTGTTGGAACCTGGTGTGGCACATTCGCCCATTGTATGCCACAATTCAAAGAAACAAGACTCCCTGCCTGTACAACTGTACTAGAATAGAAATTTTTAGGTCCAATCCTACTGTTAATTCCAAATCTATCCCGTGCCCTGAGGGACGTGGACCAATCTCACCCAGCCATCCTCTGTTGTGGTCTCTTGGCGAGTGAAGTTAGATTCTAGTCCAGACCCAGTAAATGGAACAAGAGCTTCTTAGACTCGTTTGGCTGAGCTACCGATACTTAATAAGCTAGAGAGGTAGCACAGCACACAGTCGGCAATTGGAATTTTATAAGTTCGACGTATTGGCGGGCCCCTGTCAGCGCTAGACATGGAGCTCCCTGCTGCACGGCATCAGTCTCTATTGCAATACCAAATATCTTGTCTTAGACTACGATGGGCAATACAACACCACCAAGCAATAGTGAGAGCCGGCAATGGGTGATCAAGGTCGCTGCGTGGCCACTGTTCAGTGTGTGCACAATCCTAGTCGCACTGCGGATCTGGACTCGTGCTCGCATTGTTCGGCCTCTAGGGTGGGATGATGCCTTTATTGTATTGGCCATGGTAGGGTTGCCAATAACTATGAATGGATGTCTTCTGACAGTGGCAGGTCTGCGCGACGGCGGAAAGCATTTTCACGACCATCAGCGTGCATCATGGTACCGGACGACATACTGTCGAACTCACTGAGACACAGCGCATCCTGAGCGCCAAGTTCAACTGGATGTCGCAGGGGTTCCATGTAATGGCGACGAACTGGGGTAAAACATCTGTTGCGTTGTTTCTGCTACGGATTATGGGGAAGGCCAAGCATCACCAAGTAGCCATCTATGGAGGGATCACTCTCCTGACCGTTATCAATACGGTGTCTTTATACACTATGTATGGCCAGTGTACCCCCACCAATAAACTTTGGGATGAGAGTATCGAAGGGTCGTGCTGGCCGCCGACAGTGCAGAAGAATTATGCCTTTTTCCAAGGGTGTATGTATTGGTTTATCCTATTTTAACCGTGTTACTGATCATACAGCGGCCTCCGCGTTCTCGGACTTCGCGCTCGCTATTTATCCATTAAGAACCATTGCCGGACTGCAGATGGCCCGTAAGGCGAAGATTGGGCTGAGTTGCGTGCTCTCGCTGGGAATCGTGTAAGTATTTTTTGCTATGGTGGACGTACCATAATCTGATCAAACAGCGCCATGGCTGCTGCCATTGTCAAGACCATCAACATTTGTTCACTGACCGAACGAGCCGATTTCCCATGGGACACGGTTGACCTTTCAATATGGACCTCCATCGAGCAGTATCTCATTATTCTCGCCGCATGCATCCCCGCCATGACACCCTTGGTCAACATTCTGCTCCACAAACGCCCTTCTAAAAGGAACACTGCCCGCGCCCGAACTTCCTCCGGTAACCAATATGGGCGCCGCCAAGGGCATGCAGAGTTTGGTGGTCGCAGTCTGGATTATGCCCTAGGTACTTATGGAGATGCTTGGGCTACTGCACGGAGAGACAAGGGTGATGGTGATAGTGAGGACCCGATCATGGATGAGGAGGCGAGCCAGGGGATAATGAAGACGACGGAGATCCATATCCAATCTGACGTGGATGTCAATCAGCGGGGGCTCTAGAGACGAGTCTCTGTGCGTCGCAGAACGTTCTAGGAACTAATATCGTAATCTTTCCATTGGCTCATGTATTTGTCATGCTTGGAGGGCTGAGTTACTTGATGTTTGTGGGTTGCCATCCGGATGTTTTGTTCTGGCTATGATTCGTCTATTGATAATGAGACTATGCTTATGGCCCCTGGACTTACATGTTGTAGAACCATTTGATTGTCTTGGCTATGCTACGCTACTGCGTTCCAATACTACCTACCTGCGAACATGTAAGCTTTTTATAGTGGCAAGTGTTAGATGTTCTGGGAAGATCATCTGGTATTTGTCATTCGAGTAAACGTTAAGCCCGACTGCTGAACCGTGGAAACAATGATGAGGTCCCTATAGATAGTTTTCATCCTCCGGCCTTTCTTGGTTAACCGTCGGGATCCCCGTTTTACCACCGACGCTAGAGCGTGTTAATTTTCCGACTCAACTATAACCTCCGAATAGTATCTTGGTTCAGATCACCTCCGTGAGGTTTCAAGTCTTTCATCATCCTGTGTTCGTCTAACGTACACTTGTAATACCGCGCCTAGACCACAGACGAGATGCATTAGGAACTTGGCATTAGTAGTTACCCTCGGCCCACTGTCCAACCATGTTGACTTTCGTGTCACAAGGAGGAAATGCAACACAAGGAATAAATTTATAACTAAAGACTTATGATCTGCAAGATCGGCTTCCATCTTTTCCTTCCCATTTTCCTTCCCTCTTAGCTCATGGGCCATTGCCTTCATAGTTGCGAGAATTATACCTCGGAGACCGCGCAATGGATGCTAGACACTCTTCGCCAGAGACTCCAGACACCGAGAAGGACCGGCCGGTAGTCGATCTGGAGGAAATTGGGGAGCGCGAGGGCTACATGCTTTACACGTCGCGTACCCAGAATCAGAACCTAAAAACTACAGATGATGGCCAGACCGTGCTCATCCCGCAGCCCACAAACTTTCCTCATGATCCGCTCAACTGGTCGCCGTTCAGGAAGAATCTTATTCTTTTCGTTATTTCGGCGACTGCGTTTCTGCCGGACTATGGGAGTGCTACGGGTGCGGTTACGCTTATCCCACAGGCTAAGTAAGAGTCTGGTCATTGACATATGTACAAGAAATGCTGACTGAAATCAACGCTAGACAGTGGAATATGACAGAAGACCATGTCAACCATTCACAGGCTGGTAATATCTTTATGCTGGGTGTCGGCGGTCCCGTCGTTGTCGCTCTGTCTGCATACTTCGGTCGTCTTCCGGTGCTGTTCTATTTTGTGTTGTTGGCACTTGCTACCGCAATCTGGTGCACTGCAGCGCAATCGTTCGAGTCATTCATGGTATGTCCGCTTGGGAATTCACAGCGAGGAATCCTGACAAGTCCAGGCTGCCCGGATCCTCAATGGATTTTTCTCCACGGTTGCACAAGGAGTAAGTGGCCAAGATGCTCTTTGTCTGCGCACAAACCCTAACCCTAACAGGGTGGCCTCATGTTCATCAAAGACATGTTCTTCTTGCATGAACAGGCTCGCAAAATCAACATCTGGTCCGGATCCATCATCCTCTCGCCCTATCTGGGCCCGATGTTCGCAGCCTTCATAACAAACACCCAGATCTGGCAATGGGCTTTCGGTTTATACAGTATCGAAACCGGTCTCTGTCTAATCGCCATCATTCTCTTCGTCGAGGAAACATACTACGATCGCAAAACTCACCAGCCAGAACTAATCCCCGATGCTCCACGATGGAAACGCATGCTGGGCATCCAGCAGCGGCGCAGCGGATACATCATTAACACCCCGAAGGATGCAATCATGCGTCCAATCACCGTAATCATGAAGCCGGTAGTACTGCTATCCACGATTTACTACATGCTTACTTTCGCCTGGGTGGTAGGTGTCAACACGACACTCTCCATCTTCGTAGGCCCATTATATGGCTTCGGTCCCAAGCAAATCGGTAAGTACATACACCATCCCCTTCAAAACCACCAATCCTATACAAACTAACAGAAACAGGGTTCTTCTACTTCACCCCTGTCATAGCTGCCATCCTCGGCGAACTAACCGGCCACTGGCTCCACGACTACCTCGCCAAACAGTCCACAAAACGGAACAAAGGCCGTCTAGAGCCCGAAGCCCGTCTCCTCGCCATCTGGTTCGCAACACCCTTTATCCTAGCCGGTATAATTCTACTCGGCTTCGCCCTCGAAGGCGCATACCACTACATGCTCACCGCATTGGGATGGGGGTTGTACGTCTTCGGCATCATGATCGTCACTGTCGCCATTAATACCTACGTGCTTGATAGCTACCCAGAGGCGAGTGGGGAGGTTGCTGCGTGGGTTAACTTTGGACGCACGACTGGTGGGTTTATTGTTAGTTATTTTATGGTTGAGTGGGCGAATAAACAGGGTGCAAGGAGGCAGTTTGGGACTATGGCGGGGATTGTGGCGGGGGCCGTTTTGATTGTTTTGCTGTTGCAGGTTAAGGGGAAGGGCATGAGGGGGTGGGCTGGGCCGGTGAATTTTAAGACGGGTTGACCTTATCTTGCTATCTTACTGGGTGCTGTTGGGTTGGTGGTGGTGTTTAGATTGTATAATTGGATAGAGTGTGTTTTGAGAATGGTATTGAGTTTGGCATTCGTGTGCGAGGCCTTCTGTTAAGATCTAGTATACGTATGGGTTTCATGATCCGTGGTTCTTGGAAGTATAGTCATATAAAAATAGTTCAATTGAATTGATTCAAGTATGCAAACGCAACTCAGAAAGAATTCACTATGCAAGCCAACACTTCTCCACAACCAACGGCAAACGCAAGACCCGCAAACCTAAGAATAAGCCTGGATGGCAGTATCAAACCCGGCATTCAACTCTGTCGTCTTAGTAGCAAGTGTATCCTTATCCACAGCGGTCGCCTTATTCTGCAATGCCGTGGAAAGAGTACCAGTCTTGGCCCTGAGGTTAACCAGATTCATTCTCACAATGGCACCTATCCTCACTTCATCGACGAGCGGTTTCTAGAACCATATTAACATTGCCTCTCCACTACAAACAATATAGACACCAAGAAAAGAGGAAAGCAAATGCCTTCTAAACCAAGGTCACAAGTGCAGTCCGAATATCCGGCTCCAACCCTAACAAAGCTTTAGTCGTAGTAGCACTCTCATCTACTGTGAACGGCGTAGCGGCGGTAGTGTCCCTCGTCGCTTGCTCGAGGTCCCTTTCTACGGCCGTTTCTTTCACCTGGATATCTAGCGCTGCGGGGATTCCACCGTTGTAGGCTACTATGCTTTGTGTGAGGGTGGATAGGTCGGTGGTTATTTTGCTGAGGTCGTTTACTACGGCTGTTGCGTCGCGTGTGAGATGGGCTGGGATTGGGGTGGAGGTTGTTAGGGTTAGGAGGAGGAAGGTGAGGAGTGGTTGAATGATGTACATTTCTGTATCCTTTTTGTCTTATCAGATGAGGTAGATGAGGGTGTGTTTAGGGTGGGGGTTGGTTGTGTATATCTAAGTGGATGGTGTAGTTCTTTTATAGATATGATGGAAATGTGCCGGCTCGGTGTATTATGTGGTTGCTTGTTATATCTTGGTGTCAGATGGTGTGCTGTGTTACGTCGAAGGGTAAGCTTGGCATTTGAATATGATCTTGCGATTAGCAAGATTGTTGTTCTTATTTGGCTTGGGGTAGCAGCATGCAGTGGTTTGTGGGATGGAGGAGAGATTCCTCTCTGTGCTTAAGGTATAGAGGTATTGCATGTAGTATACGCGGGCTGGGAAGTAGTATATGAATCAAGGAGTACAAAGACAGGGCTTGAAACCGGTCAGACTACGGTTAAGGGCACAGTACTATGCTATCATTTGGACTCTATCTGGGATACATGGGGTGGACATGTGGAGAGAATTGAGCGTTCCATTCTGTAGGTAAATATTCCATTGACAGAGACGTAAGGTTGTTTGATACAAGCTCTACAGCATCTGGGAAACTGCATGCTAGTGTGTAAATGAATCAAGTAGTTGTAAAGATTGTGGGATATAGTGTTATGCTCTTTCAAAAGGCAATAGAAACTTATGCTTTCATCGCCAGTAACTCTCGGCACTGTCGAACTCAAAGTCCAGCCCCAGATGGTTTGCAAAGCCTCTGCAAGTTGCGATGTAGATACAGTGTGGTAGCCAAAAAGCAGGCCAAGGCTTCATCGTCAAGAAATAACGGGCAATTGATTCCATCCTACTACAAAATATGGGGAACTGATAACAACATCCAACTGCCATCATTGGGTAAGTAGGTATCTGCGCGGGCAATCCCGGCGCCTCGTGCGGAGAAGATATCGGAAGTCGCCGTATTGAATGATATAAGAATTATGAGTCGGCCAAGGTGTTTTCGAGATCCTTCAAAAGCCTATGCCTGACACCCACAATTTCCAACCAAGTACCAACGACTCCCCACCATAAAATGTCTCCCCTGACCGACGAGCAATTATCCGCAGCCGCCAACGCATGTCTGGAGCTGCAGAGAACCGGCCAAGACATCCACTCAAAACGGCCGTTCGCCGCGTTGCTTCTGGCACCGGATCATACCACCGTTCTGATGTCCTCCTTGTCGCTGTCGCATGTCAGACACGCTGAGGCCGAACTAGCCCGCAACGCGGCTGATAACTACGCGTGGGACTATCTAGCCAAAACGACTCTCATCTCCACTTGGGAGCCTTGCGCAATGTGCGCGGGTACGATTTACTGGGCAAACATTGGACGTTTGGTGTACCTGGCGTCGGAAAAGACTCTCCAAGGGCTCATCGGTGAGGGGAACACTGAGAACCTCACACTAGATTTGCCATGTCGAACCGTCTTTGCAAGTGGCCAGACGAAAGTGGAAGTCATTGGGCCCGTGAGTGGGTGGGAGGAGAAGGTGGTGCAGGATAGCCAAAGGTATTGGGGAAAGGAGAAGTAGTAGGATTTATATATTCGAATAATTGTGAACGGTTCTTGTGTAGAAACTTTGCGACTTTCCCTTTCCAGAATAAGATAAGACTAGCTCAGGGCTACTTCTTGCTCAGGGATTAATCCCGGAGTGTGGGGAGCTGAAGAAATACATATACTGAGCACTCCCTGAGTACTCAGAGAGAGTGTTGACCCGAAGCTAAAGCAATCCAGAATAATTTTAAAGTAATCTATAATCACTCCGCTTAGCTCTCTGGCAGACGGACTCTACTTTGTATAGCTAACCAAAACTTATAGCGCTAAGTCCATCCTCTTTAACTGGTTGAGGCCAGAAATATCCACAATACCATTACATTTATAACAAAGATCCACTCTATAAGTAGTAAATAATGGGCTTAGACTGGCGTTTGGACTGACAACCATCTGGCCTCGAATTCCAGATGATCATGAAGGCAACGACTTCAATAAAAGCACAAGCAGCCTAATTCAGTGTGAACCACTCATCATCTTCTGAGACCAACGAAAATACATACCAAGACATTATAGAAACGGAACCCTGGGGGATTGGCTTTCCTCACGAGCAGTCACTTACCCCATATGCGGCACCACTAGCTCCCATAACAAAGAAAGTCCAGTATACCGCGAGCACCATTTGATAATATGGATTGAAGAATGCCCATAACTTCTGGTGGCATAGCAGCTGCCTAACATCTTCCAGAGACTCTTGACGAGATTCGCTTCGAAGTGGTGGACTTTCAACGGTGGACATTCTGAAATGGTCGGTTTAAAAATCCACTTGTTTCGATACCTAGCGGGTAGAGTGAAATTAACGTCGGGGGACCGCTGAGTGCGAAAGACTAGAGTTTCCTGAGCATTTTACCCTCCTCAAGTTTCAGACAAAGGCCATGTTGGTCTAGTTCTGAATTCACACTCTTGAGAGTGGGGAAACTCTGAGATTTTGCGGACTGCGTCCCGGTCGGCGATTTTTCGCCGATGCCTTAGAGTCGACCTCACATCACAGAGGCGGGACGCGCGGCCTCTCGGACACAATGCCGAGGTAGTAGAGGTAGTTAGAGGGAGTAGGTATATCTCCGCCGAATTCAGTACCATCACTGCGGTCCAAATCTGCCTCCCCCTCATTATTTGCCAACACAGTGGTTTCTAAGATTCATCCAAGCACGCATCCAACCCTTCACGGCATGGGTTCGATTGCTAATAACATGCCTGAGCGTGAATGGCAAGATATCGTTGCTCGCAAACGCGGAGATCAGGCCCAGGCAATAGAAGCCTTTTTACAGAAGCACCCGAGGACAAACCCTGCCAGTGATGAAGGCGAAATCTGTTCTTTAGGACACGAAGGTCTGCTGGACTCACTTACTCGGGGTAAAATAAAAGCTGAAAGTGTAGCACTGGCCTACATCTATAGGTAGTTTGACTCGGAGAGGTTCAAGGAAGCGTATAACTGATATTCAAATCTTAGGGCAATAGAGTCGCATCAAAAGGTAGAACCACGACTGTATCAATTACAACAAAGGGGTTCTAACCGGCGATAGACTAATTGCTTAACCGAGCTTCTGTTCGACCAGGCTCTTGAACGATCCCGTGAGCTGGATGAGTATCTCCATCGGCAAGGCAAGCCGATAGGTCCGCTACATGGATTGCCGATTTCCCTCAAAGATCAATTCAATGTCAAGGGCTTTGACTCGACTTTGGGTTACGTGGGCAGGGCATACTCTCCCTGCACCGAGGATGCGACCCTTGTCACTATCTTGACCCAGCTGGGCGCTGTGATTATTGCCAAAACAAATATCCCACAAAGCATCATGGTAGGTAATAATGCTTAGTTCATTATATATAGAGATAGATATTACAGGGAACTCATTCTCTTTGCAGATGGCAGAAACTGAGAATCCCCTCTGGGGACTTACCGTCAACCCAAATGACCCTTCGTTTACCCCAGGTGGTTCATCTGGAGGTGAGTCTGCCTTACTCGCATGCAAAGGCTCCATGATTGGTTGGGGAACCGATATCGGGGGTTCTATCCGAGGGCCATGTAGTATGATGGGCTTGTATGGGCTTAAACCGAGTGTAAGCTCCGCAGGGAAAGCTCATCAAGTCGCAATGCTAACAATATCTACCAGAACGGCCGTCTCCCATACTATAATGTTGCTGTATCTACCGAAGGGCAAGAGCATGTCCCATCCGTCATCGGGCCTATGGCACGATCATTGCACTCACTTACTGAAGTCACCAAAGCTGTGATTGACTCGCAGCCCTGGGACCTGGATCCACGATGCATCCCTTTACCGTGGAGGCCTGCATTGTACCAGGAAGTCCAGTCTCGCCCATTGACTATTGGTGTTATCTGGGATGATGGTGTCGTCAAAGTTCATCCACCCATTCAACGGGCACTCGATCATCTTGTTTCGAAGCTGAAGTCGGCTGGTCATGAAATAGTTACTTGGGATCCAGTAGGCCATGCAAAGATTATTAACATCCAGGTAGGTCTTTTGTGCGGTGTTACAGAAGAATTATTGTTTCCGTTCTGTTCTGATTATGCTTGTAAGGACCAATACTACACAGCTGATGGTGGCGAAGATATTCGCCGTGACATTGGTGTTTGCAACGAGCCCTTCTTACCATACGTGAAATCCTTAGTTGATAGGGGAAGCCCTATCTCTGTCTATGAATATTGGCAGCTCAATCGACAGAAGCTAGGTTGTCAGAAGATGTATCTTGATCTGTGGAACAACACTCGAGGGCCGATCTCTGGGTGCAAAGTGGACGTGCTCCTTGCCCCGGTAATGCCACATCCAGCAGTGCCCCATCACTCCTGTCGGTAAGCCAACCTGAATTCTTCGACTCAAATCTCTTATTAATAAGGCATGGAAATAGCTGGGTTGGATATACAAAAGTATGGAACTTCCTTGACTATCCAGCTCTCAGTTTCCCGGTCACAGCGGTTTCGAAGGACATTGATATGGCTGATCCTTCGTATCAGCCTCGTAATCCGATGGATGAATGGAATTGGCAGTTGTATGATCCAGACAGGATGAATGCTCATCCGATTGGGCTACAAATTATCGCTCAGAGACTCGAGGAAGAAAAGGTTTTGGCAGCAGCGAAAGTTTTTGAAACCTTGCTTAATGATTAGACAAGGTTGGTAGAAAGAGAAGATCTTATTGCATGCTTGGTCTTTGGGAGTTAATGCGACAGATATTGTTGGTGAGGATAATACGTTGAATCTTATCGCGTTTCTCACTACAGCCAGTACGTCGTTGGCTAGGCATATACAAAGCTCTGCCTCATCAAATCGTTTAATTCGCTCGATTTCTCTCATCCCTACGCCTGATCCCCTTCTCGAAGAGATGAGGTAGAATTGCCTATATCGCTATATTTTATTAATCTAGGGAACGCGGCAATGCGCTAACATACCTACTAGCTGAGATCTTAGCTGGTTTATAGAGGTAAATAGGGGCTTGTCCAGCTCCCTCGAATATTGCTCATATAGTAATCTATAGCCATAGGATAGGGCCCCTGAATCCTTCAGTTTTAAAATACCTATATAGTATAGAATAGTCTATACTTTATAATATAAATACTACTACTCTTTAGTCCTATCCTAGATCCTGTAGATACTAATCATATAATACACACTTCCTGAAAATCACCATGTTAAGATATTACCTTTTTCTCATATACTCTGGAAATTTGGCTATCTAGATACTTTCTTAATATACATTCCCATTGCTAGATTCTACATTTTAATACAAAAGTTACTATCATATCCAGTAACTTTACTCTTTCTGTCTATTAGTCTCTACTTCTATTTGTCGATTTTTGAACTGGTTGGTTGTACGTTTTGCTTCCACTTCGCGGTACCAGACAACCCACCTTAATAAAGACTATTGAATCAGAAAATCTCATACTAGGGCAATAACAGTATAATCGTCAATGCCCAAGTAGAGCTCGGAATATAACTGAGCGTACATACGAAGTGCAACAGCAAGAATGGGCAAGAACCATAGGATCGTGGTCACAGTAATGATCACCATGGCTGTACCAGTGATGTCGTAGTTCTCATTATACATAATACAACCTTTTAGTGGTGTCGGAATGCTAACAGGCAGCGATATATATATAAGAGAAGTATTTGATGGGTGTATTTGCCCACACACGGACCACACCATGGTGGATTGCTTGCCCTTCAACCGTCATGCTATACTCAACGGGGATTGCGCATTGATAATGGATCTTACCTGCCACAACAATGTATCTTATTGCTGTTATCTTGAACGAATGATATTGTTCTAATTTATAACGTCGTCTCTCCCTTCATTTTGGCCCCCGAACCTAGCTCCACCCCGCCCCTCTTAACCACTTAGCTCCGGGCCTAGCAATCACTATGATTGGTAGTTGTTAGCTAGTCGACAGCTATTTATTCCTGTAATTTGGGCCATTCAGCGATTGATGAAGATCCCAAACTTTCCTACTTCTAGGCAAACCAAGCCATCGCTAGCCGCGCCATCATCAGGCCGTTGCTCAAGCCTCATTTTTGCCGACGAGCCTAAACTGGTTGAACGATAAGTGGTGTCCCTCTGGGCCTCTTTCTTCGCACCTTCATCAGAAACGGTCTTGGGTAATCACCGTGAAAGCATGTTTCTGCGCTCGCTAGGCGTACTGCCTGTGTTGGCGGGGTTGAGTGGTGTCAGTGTCCACCATTTGCTGTATCGCCATGGCGAGTGGGATTTAAAGGGAGTTGACATGGTCATCTTCTACATGATTCTGACACTTGCTCTGATCGCGTTGCAATACTCATCGATCCTCCCCCTAACCGAAGTCCTCCAACGGCCCAACTGGGCTTGGGATATTGTGAAGTACCATATTCTGGGTGTTTATACCAGCATGTTGCTTTATCGCGCAGCATTCCATCGCCTCAATCGGTTCCCTGGCCCGTTTCTTGCCCGACTTTCCAACTTCTACGTGACTTCGCTGGCAGCCAAGAAGTTACATCTCTATGAGGAAACTGAGAGGCTGCATGAGAAGTATGGCGATTACGTGCGAATAGGTCAGTGCTTACCCAGTTCCATCCTATCTGTGTTCCGCCTATTCATTAGATGGCATGTACAGGTCCAACCGAGTTGTCAATTAGAGATCCCGCAGCTGTCAAGCTGATCTATGGCTCGTCAGCCAAGGTTGCCAAGGGTGTATGGTACACCTGTAGTGAGCCTCGCATATCCCTTGAGACGGTCAGAGATAAGAAAGCACATGCGATGCAGAGGAAAGTATGGGGCCAGGGGTTTAGCTCACAAGGTACGAGACCACTCAAAGCTGTGGATAGCACACAAGCTAAACCTTGCCCCACCCAGCGTTGAAACATTACGAGCCGCGTCTCTCGTCCTATACGGCTCAACTTCTTACTGCGATAGACAGCCATCTAGGGCAGTCGATGAATGTGACGCAATGGTTTAACTATTTTTCATTTGACGTGATGGGTGATCTGGCATTTGGCAAGGCGTTTAATATGCTGGCAGAAGGCAAAGACCAGTACTTTCTCACGCAGCTACGGGGTAATATGAAAGCAATTGGTCTTACTAGCCATCTGTCATGGATCTTTCCATTTTTCAAGAGAATCCCAGGTTTAAACGCTGGGTATTTGAAAAACCTACAGTGGCTCGCAGAGCAGGTGGATTGGAGGATCAAGGTGCATTTCCTCCTAAATAATATTAATTAAACCCGGGGCTAAACAATTCTTGGAGACAGAATCCGCCTCACAGTCCTGACATCTTTTCATGGGTTCTTCAGGGATACGAAAATGGCCCTATGACCAAGCAAGACTATGCCAACCTTACGTGTGATGCTGAGCTCATCTGTGTTGCTGGAAGGTACATACATACATACAACCGCCCTGAACGAAAGGAGTAGGACGCGTGGAACTAATGAAGTTATAGCGACACGACATCCGCCACATTGACCAATATGTTCTTCCACCTTGCCAAAGATCAAACTCTTTATAAGACGCTTCAAGCTGAGCTGGATGCGCTGGAAGATTTGACACAGGAGAGCTTAACAGAGGTCAAGCTGCTCGAGGCAGTGACCAATGAGACTCTTCGTTTGCATCCAGCTGTACCTTCCGGGCTTCAGCGATTAACTCCACCAGAAGGGCTACAAATTAATGATACCTATATCCCCGGAGATGTCATGGTTTGTATACCGATGCATTCTTTATTTAGAGGTGAGTGGATATCTTCTAAGCACCCATCACTATACTGAGTGTTCGACTATGTCCAGATGAGCGTGTATTCCCGCAACCGACCGAATTCATTCCTGAACGCTGGACTACCAGACCCGAGCTCGTCAAAGACCCATCAGCACTGTTCCCGTTTGGGGGTGGTATGTATTATTATACATTCTGAACAGAACGCATGGCTGACTTGAATCTTTAGGGGCGTATGTGTGTGCAGGAAAGCAGCTTGCCTGGATGGAAATCCGCCGAGTGGTTGCAGAGATAGTAACGCAGTATAATGTCACGTTTGCACCTGACCATAGTGATGATGCATTTCTAGATGCCGCGGTTGATGCGTTTACAATCGTCCCGGGTCCTTTGAAATTGACCTTCCAGAAAAGGTAGAGACCAGCGTGGTACCTCCCTTCGACTCTTGACGCAGAGACATCGAAATTAGTATGTTTTGACACAAATTCCATACCTTTGGCGATGCACGAAGAGCACACTAGACGAAGACGCGATAGCTCTGAAGGTGTAGTGGTGACCAAGGTGGATTTATGATTCGCGGTAAGTAAACATACATTAGATTGTTTCGCGACCTGCTCAATTTGAGGAAAGAATGGACGATAGGCTTATCCGTCGCATTGATTAGCAGTTAATGTACAAGTGGTGTATATAAATCTATGATACATTCTATATAGAACGAACATTACATTGTAACCGGTTTGGCTTCCGCTTCCGCTTCCGGGATATTCCCCCCATTCTCCAAGGCTCGGCCATAGTTAGACTTGGCACCGTATTGATCATCATGCTTTTTGGACATGAAAAGGACAATAGTACTAAGGTCATGATTAGTACCAATGCGCTTATAGACCGCGTCTATATAGCCGAACATACCTAACAACAGTGGCGACCCAGCCGGGCCACGCTAGAACCACCGAGGCAACTGCCTTGGGATTGGTTCTGTACGCTGAAATGCTGGTTAGCTCCACTATCGTAGGGAATCAGATCCAAGCGTCCTGAATTCAACTGGGAACATACCTAGAGCAGGTTTCTTCTCGGCCTCGGACCAGAACTTTCTCGCAGAGGCGGCATCTGTACCAGTGATATCGGCACTATACATGGCAGTGATAACCTAGTCTTTCTATGAGTATCCTGAGAATTGTGACCGACAAGCACTTGGTTCATAGCATACCGTCATGACAAGAGCGGAGCTGAGCATCATTACCGAGACGACCACCGCACATATTTTCCATGCTAATCGGACAGATGGACTTTCGTATCTGTCGGGCCAGAACAGGTCGAAAAAGAATGCTGCGCCGAAGATCGTTGCCACGGAGATTCCCACAAAGATATTATACGAGGCCGCGCCGATGAAACTGTTATTATGGATCTTGACGCCGGGGTGTTGTCCCTGGATGTTGCTTTGTTGGTCGAGATAATCTATGGGTCGATGAATGGATGAGATTAGTATACAAAACCTTAGCTAGAACAGCGTCTTGAAAGAGGCTTGTATGTACCTGATAAGGCAGCTGTTCCCACCGACTCGGAACATACACAGAGGATCATGGCTAGTTGGTAGACAATCATCCTTGTGCGCCGTAGGTGGTAGATGCGATTGAACATATATTTCCCCTTGAACTTGGAGAATTGGATCTCGTGGAGATCTAGACCCCAAATCACAGCCATATCGGGGAGTTTACCACAACCAAGGTATCACAGTAAGGGTTTAAAGTATGAAATAAAATAAATAATCATAACACCAGAACTTATAGTGAAAGAACAAGTACACCGAGTTGAAATGAAATGATCTTGCCAAGTCTAGTCTATGCAGTATAGAAACGATGGGGATATGGCTTGGCATATAAGGAAGGGGTTGGTCACCCACGAGGGCTAAGTAGGAAGGTCTCCGATGCTGTATGGAACGGATTTCATGTCATCATATGGCGATCCATTATTTTCCTGCGTGTTGATCTGCCGAGAAGATGATGAGATGGCTGGCGTTAAACTTGTTTTCAGGGCTGCGACGGGAGCGGTCGGGAATGACGTCAGCCACGTCGGGTCCCTGATGCTTGTCCTGGATCTAATTCTGTTTGTCTTGTTTGACGAATTGTTCTGCTCCAAATGATCCATCGACAGTGAGAACCACCAACTCTGAGGCAAACCTATCACTCCACCAATGTCGCCGTGTCATGCACCACGGACGATCCTGTAGCTGTGGCACAGTGCTTCGTATTCCCATTCCTCACGGCCACGGGTTCAAGTCCCAGCTTCCCTCTCAACAATCTTGGCAGACGTCCATCAATAACATCCACTGTGAAGCCCTCGATATTATCCATGCGTGATAAGTTCCTCTGTATTTGAGACCAGTGGCCCTCTCATGGTGAAGGCATCTACGAAGTTCTTTTGGCATTCCCAGACTCACACGATTGTAACAAGTGCGACGAACAGGTGCATGGTCTCAAACACCCGGAAGGTCTTACCAGGCGGCAGAAGAATCTGTAGGACCAAGCACTCCATGAATGCTATTTTAACCAAGAGAGATGACTGCATGTGGCATATTGGAAGCTTGTCCCTATCCTAGCATCTGCCACTGTTTCTTTCGCGAAACACCCTACTTAGAAGGTAGCTAGAATCCTATTCTTCTTCTGTTCTAGCCTAACTAACGATAAATGCAAGAGGTGTAACCTGTACTGATGCCTAATTCACCCATATGGCAGATCAAATCTCTTGCCGGTTATACTAGACTCATTAACGATATTCTTAAACGTGGCTCTAGTGCTTAATCAATCCGGAGGCTAGAAGAATGATGCGCAACGTTCCACGCAGAAAGGTTTATACCCTACCACGTCGACCTTTACCCGCAACAACATTCACTACTAAAGAATGAAACAGTTGTGCCATTCGTATAGTATCAAATAGCTCGGGAGAGCTACGAACCGTTTTAGAGCAAGGCTCGCCCCACCATCCTTTCAGCCCTAACCAAACGTAGAAAATGTACGTGTTTTTCCGAGAGAGGACGATATACAAGCCTCTCGGCAGTTCCGCCGACGTATTTTAGCCCCCAATTTCCAACTTATCCCGACTCAGCAGGGCACAGTTGAGATGTTTGCGGTGCGAAGCCTTGCAATAACCGAATCTAGTTAGAGATCCGCAGGGCTTGTGATCAATACAGAAGTGATTCCGTTTTGCAATAAAGAAATTAGTCCCCAACGTCGTGCCAAGAGATGCTTAGCATGGCTCAATTGTCCTATGCGGACCATCCTATTGCTAGCGCGCGATACAAGCTTCTTGCAGTGAGTCTGGGTGTTGGGGGG